>NC_142133.1:22932455-23232705 GCF_024610735.1 Ursus americanus
TATAGCAGGTCTGTGTTCTGTGATATAGATGGCCTGTAACACATTACATAATTAAACACTTACTTGGTCTTCTAAGTTCTGACTTTCCTAATTCACCTTATACAAGGAAAAACATCTAAGTTTTTATCAAGTTGTTTTGCATTAAAATTAAAATATCAGAACTTGATAGATTTAATATTAAACCTTTCTATAATTTAATAATGATATTGATTAGTTGAGACTGGGAAGTTTTATAGGCTATTTATGAAAGGGATTTACATGGTTTAAGCATATTTAATAATTTCCTTAGAACAAAGAAAAAAAAATTTTTTTAAGGAAATTCCCTTCTTTTTTGAGATCAAAGACTCCAGTAGTTTTAAAAAAATGTTTTTCAGGGCGCCTGGGTGGTGCAGTTGGTTAAGCGACTGACTCCTGGTTTCAGCTCAGGTCATGATTTCATGGTTCATGGATATCCCCCCCCTCCATTAGGCTCCACATTCAGTGAGGAGTTTCTCACTTCTGCTTAAGTTTCTCTCTCCCTCTCTCTCTCTCTCTGCTTCCCCCCCACACACACCCTGCTCTCTAAATAAGTCATTCTTTAAAAAAGATGTTTTTCATGCTTTAAGTCAGGTTTTACCTAGCACTGTCAAAACACTGAGATAAATAAATTTAATAATGGCACCTTCCAATTACTCAAGTTTACAAGTCTGTCTGTAAAACTGGAGACAAAAAATGTGCAGGCAGACCTAGAACCCAATTAAGGTTTTTTTCTCTTTTCACAAAAGCTGTTGACAAGCAGGTAAGTTTATGATTGCCCCTACAGTACAATCACAAAACTCCTCCTGTTTTAAGACAGCAGAAAATTCTTTCCAACAAGGGCCTTATGTTTTTCCCTTAATCTGCTACATGTAGTTCTCATAAATTCTCTCTACTCATCTTTTTGTCCCCATATTTAGCCCTAAGCCTGGCTTAAAAAAAAAAAAAAAGAGTATGCTAATTTTTTAATTAACATTGAATTTCTAAGGGACCACCAATATAACTAGGCAACTGCTAAATCTATTTAAACAACAAAACTTTATAAGCCTTCTTCACCTACTGTAACAATTCCATCAATGGGAAGAACAAGCTATTAAAGAAATCATGTTTTGTTTTGTTTTTAAAACTTGTGGGCCACTTAAGTAAAGGATTCAGAGACTGCTAAAACAATAATCCGATATTTAGTAGCTACAGCTCTAACTACAAGATATAGAGAATGTTTCTTCCCTTCTCAAGTTTTTTTTTGTTTGCTTGTTTTAGAAATGAAAAAGCAAGATGACTTCTCTTTACTGGTCTATGTACGATCAACTGAAAAGAGGGGGCCAAATATCTATGCAACCCAGCATTTCAAGTGCTTCCTACTAAGTAGGCCAGAATACTTAATAATTGCTTTTAAAAGCCTATATTTCACATAGTTATAAACTAATTTAAAAAAATACATGTTAATAAAAACCATGCCTGTAGAAAAAATATGTAATATCAATCCAAAAACACATCAATTTTCTCCTAAATTAATGCATAAATTTAATGTAACCACACTCTTATTCCAACAGAGGGAGAGGGGATTAAATAAACAATTTTTTTTAAATCAGGCAGAAAACTATACAAGCATAGATAGCCAGAAAAAAATAATTATGGAAAAGCCCTTTCAGCTAGTATTTCATTTGAAAATTATAGCAATTAAAACAGCTTGGTACCTATACATGAAAAAACAGACACGGAACAGAAGAGGAAATATTTCACCCATACTACAAGCATAGGACAAAAGTGGCATTTTAAAAAGAGAAAAAAATAAGATGGATGATTCAACACAAATGGTATTCGGAAAAATGAGAAATCATGCTGAAAAATAAAATTATATCACTACTTCACTCCCTAGAATAAAATAAACTGCAGGAAATCAAAGAATTAAATGTCAAAATGAAATCGTAAAAATCGTAAAAGTACTAAGGGAAACATGGGAACAATTTTTACAATCTTAGAGAAGGTCTAAGAATTACACAAAACTCAATGACTTGTAGGACTCAAAGGCATAAAAGAAAATGATAAATCTGACTACATAAAATTTCTGCACAGAAAGTATACCCAAGGTCAAAATACAAATAACAAATCATGAAAAAATTTTCAGGACACAACAAAAGGCTAATTTCCTTACAATAGATCACATGTTCCTACATCTGTAAGAACAAAACCCCACAGGAATAGGCAAAAGCTGTGATCAGAAAAAACTTACTGGCGCCTAAGCCAAAAAAAACCTCTGAAATGTAAATTTTTTAAAAAAGAAAATTTCCTAAGCCATTTACTAGTCTTACCAATACACTGTATTGGTAAAGGCATAAGGAAAAAGTAACTTTTTTTTTTAAAGATTTTATTTATTTATTTAACAGAGATAGAGACAGCCAGCGAGAGAGGGAACACAGCAGGGAGAGTGGGAGAGGAAGAAGCAGGCTCACAGTGGAGGAGCCTGATGTGGGGCTCGATCCCATAACGCCGGGATCACGCCCTGAGCCGAAGGCAGACGCTTAACCGCTGTGCCACCCAGGCACCCCAGGAAAAAGGAACTTTAAACACAGTATTGGTGGGAACAGAGGTTGCAATAACTTTTTGTAATACAATTTGGCATTATCTATCAAAGTTTTAAGCGCACATACACTTTGAACCAGTAATTCTACTTGCATGAATTTATCCTACAACACATATAACATGTATTCTCAAAGAAGTATATACAAGTGCTAACAGCAACATTATTTATAACAGAAAAAGTTGAGAAACAACCCAATTAACCATCCATAAGAGATTCATCAATAAAATGATACATCCATATACCTTGTACATGCAAATAAATGCTTTCATTCATAAGAATTCATGAGAAAATATTGTAATTCTGGGACTATAGAGAATTTGAACATCGGTTTTCATCTATAATATTCATTCAACAAATCTAACCGCCTACACCACATCTAAGGCACTGTGCTCAGCAATAAAGATATGTCACATAGTCCTTTTCCTCAAGGGAAAAAAAAGTAATATAGCCCCTTACCCCAAGGAGCATACAGTCTGGCAGAGAATAGAAATGAGTAAACATACCATTACCATATATGGTATGATATATACAATGAGGTAAGAATAGAATGTTATGAGAATACATGAGCAAAACAACTTAAAAATAATCACCATTCCAGAAACAAAACCAACAGCTTAAATGCAAAATTATTAACTCCTCCTTTAGAGTTGAAAAGAATCATTAGCCAATAGTCTGAGAAGACCTTAGCATCTGTGAAGCTGGGTCCCATGTCTACGTCCTATAGAAGCCAGCCACAAAAGTCACCTTCACCCTTCTAAACACTGATGAATTATGGTCTGCCCTTACAATTTCCATTCCTAATACTGTCACCCCCTGAGGGACCTTCTAGGGTCCATATTTAGAAGAGGTACAAAAAGTCTCAAGGAATGTACTGTAATACTAATGTATCTGCAACATTACTTCTACTTTATCAGAAGTTTCAGGAAAGAATCAAGAAATATCATCCACTAAGTAGGTATTTTTTCCTGGGCTAGCAAAGTATCTTTAAAATGTACCATTTAATTTGGGGCCTTGCATCAGCAGTGTTTCAAATAAATTGCTTTTAGGTAGATTATGAAATACCTATACATTAAACAGAGCTAATTATTAGAAAATAGATAATATGCTCCTTTTTAGAAAAAAATTTTTTTATAAAGATAGCAAATCTTGGGACGCCTGGGTGGCTCAGTCAGTTAAGCATCTGCCTTCAGCTCAGGTCATGATCCCAGGGTCCTGGGATCAAGTCCTGCCTCCGGCTCCTTGCTCAGCGGGGAGCCTGCTTCTCCCTCTGCCTGCCACTCCCATTGCTTGCGCACTCTCTCTCTCTGATAAATAAAATTTTAGAAAAAAAAGATAGCAAATATTCCAAGTTTACAAGGAGATAGTGCTAAAATAGCATGTTTTTAAATACTATTCCTTGTAATGAGGTATTTATCAGAGGTTCAATTTATATTCATCACTTCATTTTAAAGAGGTCTGAGGGAGCTTGCCAGTTACTAAAAAGGACTATAAATTTGACACGGAGCATGCTAGGAACCAATCTAAAATGTAACTCAACTTATCCATAAGAAGCATACTAGTTCCCAACTTTTATTCCCAGTCAGAAATTAGAAAAGGCTTAACAAAAGAAATTATTCAGAATCTGTAAATTCATCAGTTCTTTTCCTTGTTACCATTTTCAAAGGAGGATAGGGAATGGATAGGGCATGATAACTCCTTCTATAGAAGAAAATGCTTCCCGGTAGTGTCACATCACTGTTTACTTAAATTTTATATTAAGAACTGGTACTCAAGATTTTAAACTATACAGCACTCAAAATCTTTCAACATTTCTACTATGTGCTCTTATGCCACTGTATCTAATCATATAATTAGTGACTTTATAAAAGACTAATAATTTTTAATCCCAAGCCATAAGCTGTATTTATGAGCAATATTCAATTCTATACAAATTTCCACTCCAATTAACAAATTTGGACACTCTCTGAAATTGATTTAGTTAAGAATCAACGTTCTTTATGTTTACATCCTTTGCCTCCAAGTCCTATCAATTCTTCTTTCATAAAATCTTTTTTTAACCTAACTATAAAAATAGAGATTTGCAGCCAAAAAACCATGCTGCTTGTAGTGTCTTACATTCCTCCCTTCTATTGCATTTTCATTGACTGGAGTAGTAGTGAACTAGTTCAGGCTCTACTCACCTCTTTCAGAACTACTGCAAAAGCATTCTAAATAGTTGCCCTGTTCTTCTTTCCAACTTATCTTGAATACTGTCACCAATTCATTTTCTTTCTAACACTGCTTTCATGATGTCATGCCTCAGTTCAATAATCTCCAATGGCCTCCCAGAGCATAAAGCAATAATTCAGAACAAGGGTAAAAAATCACGAAAGAACTTTACATTTTGGGAAGAACAACAAAAACATTTTTGTTTCATAATATAAATTACCAAAAGCAAGAGCAACTGTGGATGGCAGAGAATGGATAAAAACAGGATACTAAAACCCTAGTACCTTAATTTAGTATTCAATATGCTTCAGAATCCAGATCTACCACATTTTCAATCTTAA
The DNA here is from genome assembly GCF_024610735.1 of Ursus americanus. Classification (NCBI taxonomy): domain Eukaryota; kingdom Metazoa; phylum Chordata; class Mammalia; order Carnivora; family Ursidae; genus Ursus; species Ursus americanus. The sequence goes on from NC_142133.1 coordinate 22,937,604, forward strand.
CACTGGTTTAAAACATGCCCAGAGACCAGCTCAATGTCATTGTTAATGATGTTTATATTTCTCTCAACACAATTTCTATCCAGCATTTTCTTCACGTATCCTCAAAGCCCTTTAACCAACCATCTTTTCAAAGTGAAGCCAAATGTTTTCTCCGTGAAAAATGGTCGAGAGGCTTCCGTCTCACTTCATTATTGCATTACAATGGGGACGCTCCAAGCACAACAGTAAACAGCAAAATTACTACTTTCCTAGTGATGGGAATCGGAGTTTACTCAAAAATAATGTAAACAAAAATGTTAAATGCACAAGTGTCAGGAGTCTGCCCAACTCAGTAAATATAACCCTTTTCCCATCGGGCTGCTCTATGTTTTTAACCATGTCCTGCACATTTCTCACCTTGTCTTTACTCACATCAGTTCTCGCAATTCCTCTCAATCTTCAAAACTACATTTTTGCTCCAAAATCACAATATAATTATTAAGGAGCATATTCCTAAAACAAAGAATATCTATACCATCACCCTGTTTATTTTCCTCGTAACACTTGCCACTATTCTGAGTTCCTTACTTACGTGACTACCTTACTCCCCTCATGGGGAACACATGTGTCTTGCTTATTTGCTATAGCCTCATAGCCTAGAATAGGACCTGTCTCTTTGTAGGTAATCAGTCATCAGCTGAATGAATGAACAAACTGTTAGGAACCTGAGACTCACAGAAATGGTTTAACTATCCATGACCATAATCATGATATTCAGTGGTTTACTAACGGAACTAGAGTTTCCAAATAGCTATCATCAATACAGAATTAGGGAACTATATAAAGATAAGAGTCCCTGAGTAGGCAATACTCTCTGCCCTTTGTTTTCCAAACTTAGTATTCCAAAAGTCAAAATTCCAAGAGAATGCTGTCTCTCCTGAAACCCTTATGTTCGAAGATCAGAACTCTTCTCTTTGTTCCCATACTAGAATACAAGATGACAAATCAGTATGCCTTTGTTAATCATTAGATTTCCCATTTGCAAATTTCTTACTACTCTTTATTCTTCTACCTCACCTTAGTTTCTCTTAAATGTGTTTTTTAATTCAGAAAAAGGACAGATTGTGTTATTCCTCATCTTCTAATATCTTTAGTGTAATGATTAGTGTTTTGAGTAATGCTCTGGGGTATGTTATTATCAAAATGTTGTTCAGAAACATCACAATTGTCTTATTTCCCTGTTGTGGAGGAATGAACTGAAAAAAATATTTTTTCTGTGATCTCAGATTGATTTTCTTCTAGAAAATGAACCATGTCTAAAATCCTACAAGGCGATGAAGATTTCTCAGCAGGCAGTTACACTACCAGATTCTCGCCCTTTTATACATAAAGATCCTACTGCTTGCTGGTGGGACACTTTCTGCCCCCAAAGTAACAAGATACATGCTAATAAGTTAATAACTTGTCTAGTAAGATTCTCTATCTCTAACAAACTTGATTTTTTTCTCTTCCAAAATAAACAATTTCCCAAAATGAAAAGGGTAATAAAACAACGTTCCTTTAAATACATATATATAAAATCAGGTACTAAAGTGAATGAAAAGATATGGAAACTGTTTATAGACTATGCAGATTTGTCCCTGTCGACCTAAAACATGTAACTTCTAAGAAACAGTATTTCTAACCACTACATGAAAATATCTTTCTCTAAACACTTCATTAAGTCGAGCGGCAAATCTGCCACAAATTCAATTGGCCTATTCGCGGTAAAAACCCCACAGGTTTCCCTTCTTTAAGAATGTCAACCATTTTGCCTTTTTTCCCTCTCCCATTCAATTATAATGCATTAAGAGCCTAAAACCACACTAACAGCAATTCCTCTCACAAAGCAGCTGAGACCCTGGTAGAACTGCGCCCCCTCATATCACAAATGCTCAGATCCCACTTCCCCGGCTGGGTTCAGCTGGGGAGTCGCCACATCACAACCCGGGTAAACTGGGCGGTGGCAGGACTTTGCCAGAACTCTCGTCTTCCCAATTCTCCACGCGCCACACCACTGGAGGCGCTCTCTCTTCACTGCAGTTGGGTCAGTGTGGATGTTTTCCACTGGGCCAGCTCCCCACCAGCGCAAGAGTCGAGAGGAAGGGGGATGAGGCGTTGGGGGGCCACCCAAGCTAGGGAGAAGGTGAGGAGGGGGGCCAGGGCTCAATGCTGGCAAACAGACTAGCGGCAAAACTGCGCCTTTTCCCTAGGAGCAACCCAGACTGGTAGACAAAAGATTAAGGGCGCCAAGGCCTTTCCATCCTCACCCGGGAGCCTAGCCAGCCCAATGTATCCACAACCTTAGTTCCTAGATACAGACCCAGCTCCTATTAGGGGTGGGTGCCTAACTTCCGGGACGCAGTAGAACAGAGACCAGAGGGAAGCAGCCGGGGGCAGGCGGGGTGCACGTGTTCCCCGATACCGAGACAGACAATAAAGAACAAGCCCGGGTTTCCTCGGCCGCCCCACCCTGCTCCTGACGGCTCCTACCAGCGGGGGCGCCTTCGCCTGGAGGTCCACGGACAAAGCCCCTCCGGGCGGAGACGAGGGCTCCGCCCGAGGCATCTGGGGGTGCACACAAAAGACGGAGGGGAGCGAGGGTCTGCGCGAGGCGGGAGGGCATGGCACTCACCCACTGAGCCTGAAGAGCCTCTGCGCTTGGGCGCGGCCGGGGTGGAGGGGGGCGCGGCGGGGGCCGGGGCGGGTGGGGTCCACGCTGGCTCGGCCTGGGGGCTCACGCTGGCCGGGGGAGGAGGGAGAGGCAGGGCCGGAGGCTCATCGTCCTCGGGGAGCTTGGAGGGCGAGGCTGCGGCAGCGGCGGGCAGGGATGGCGCGGGCACCGCGGGCGACGCGGGGCTCGGGTCCCAAGACGGCGGCCGCTCCGGGGCGGCGGGGGGCGCGGCCGGCAGTGGCCCCCGGGGCGCCGGGGGCACGAAGTCACTGCCGAAGTCCATCGGGGGCGCGCCGGCGACAGGGGCGGTGGGCACCGGGGCTGCCGACAGCCCGGTGGCGGGCTTCCTCTCCAGCACCTCCAGCTCCTCCAAGTCCTCGTCTTCGTCCTCCTCGTCTTCCTCCTCCTCCTCTTCTTCCTCCTCGTCCTCGGGCTCCCTCACGAACTGGTACTTGAACGGGGGCTGAGGCCGGGGCGGGCTGTCCGAGGACGAGGAGACCAGAGGCGACTGGTCCATGTCTTCCATGGCTGGCGGATCGGAGATGATGCTGCAGCTGCTGTCTCCACGGGACGCTTCTCTTCAGAGCCGCGGGCGGTTGTGGGGGTTGGGGAGGACTGAGAGGGGCAGGGCCGAAAGAGCCCAGAGACCTGCAGTGGCGACGGCTCCCGGAACAATGAGACTGCTCCTCCTGCCTCTGCGCCCGTGATGCGCCACCCGCCCCGTCCCCAGTTGCCGCCACCGCCCAGACGAGCGAAAGAGACAGGCCAGCGGATTCTCCGCCCAGTTTGGCGTGACTTACCCTCCCTGGCGGGGAGAGGCAGGGACTGGCGCGGGAGGGAGGGAGCCAATCGCCTACGGGATAGAGACGACGGGCAGCCAGCCGGTCCAATGGAAAGAGAAAGAGAGAAAAGTGGGTGGGGCCTTTTGCACTTCCTCTCTCCTACCGGCTGGGGTGAGTTCGGTGGGAGGGGCTTAGAACTGGGAGCCCCACCCTTCACCTTGGGTAGACGCGGGGTGGGCTGGGGTCTTGGCTTTACCCAGAGCTGGAGGTCAGCGTGTATCTGCAGTACTGCGTACGCTTGCGGCAGGACAGGCGGCCTGCCCCGAAGTACTGAGAGTGGATTGAGGGTTTCTGGCCCACACCCCCGGAAGGGCGTTATCCTGGGTGCCTGGGGGTGGTAACTTTCCTCCCAGGAAAGGAAAAAACCCAGAGTGGAGAAAGGTACTATGAAGTAGGCCCTAAGGGTTTAAGTATACGCTAAGTATTAAAAGATTGCGAAGTAAAAGATTACATTTTTTCAAACTTAAATTACGAAACCAACTCGTCACTACTACCTTCACCACATTTAAAAAAAAAAAAAAATTGGCGGGGGTGGCGGTGCAGCTGTAAGGTCGTTCTCCGTCCAAACTGCAGACCTTGGATGAGGTAGGCAAAACAGCCGGGCTTGAACAGTCTGGAGGACTGGGGCTATTTCAAAGTCGGCTCATTCAGGAGGCTTTTGGGCTCTGCCTGCTGCTGGACTCTTACATGGTAGAAAGATGAGTCACCTAAAGAGAGAGAGGAAGAAAGTGGAAACAAAACGATGCCTTGGAAGGCAAATTTGATTCACATTACATTTCAGTCACCTAGGCTCATGAGTCAACATTTCAGATGATTCAGGCCTCTGGGAGTCAGGAAGCCCAGTATTCATTTGTTTGATATGCTGGAATGAGCGTGATCCCCATTCCACTTTTTCCAAAACTGGAAAAGAATTTTCAAGGAAAGTGGTCACAGAGCATACAAGTATCAGCATGCAAAGGTTTAGAGAGCCCCTTTTCTGTTTCTGGTATACCTTACCAAAATATCCACTGCATTCCTATTCCAGAGGCCCTGGAGACAGGATAACCTGCTTTCTGATTGCTCACAGTCTAGGACTGCACTGTCCAATATCTTAGTCACAGGCCACTTGTGGCTACTGCGCGCTTTAAGTGTGACTAGACTGAAATGAGATGTGCTGTAAGTTTAAAATGCACATTAGAGGGGGGCCTGGGGGCTCAGTCAGTTAAGCATCCCACTGGATTTCAGTTCAGGTCATGATCTCAGAATGGTGGAATACAGGCCTGGGTCAGACTCCTCACTCAGTGGGGAGTCTGCTGGAGATTCTCTCTTACCCTCCCCCCCAATAAATCAATCTTAAAAAAAAAAAGCAAAATGCACACTAGATTTTGAGTGTTAGTACAAAAAAACTAAAACATCTCAATTTTTATATGGTTACATTCTATAATTGATATTGTCAATATATTGGAATAAATATATTAAATTATTTTCACTTGTTTTTTTTACTTTTTAAATGCAGCTTCTAGAATATTTTAAATATGCGTATGATCACATCATATTTCTATTGGACACTGCTGGTCTACATGAGTAAGAAATTTTGATTGTCATGGGGAATCATTGGTTATTTAAGCAAACTCTTAGTTTTAATTAATATTACTCTAGGCTTAATTTAGGTATTAAAAAGGAAAGGCAGTGGTTGGGGAAGGAAGAAGGAGATGTGAATAGGTGGAACAAGGAGAAAAGGAGAGTTTTAGGGCAGCAAAACTATTCTGTATGATACTATAATGGTGGATACATGACATTATGCATTTGGCAAAACCTACAGGACTATATATCACAAAGAGTGAACCCTAATGTAAACTATGGACATTGGTTAATAATATATCAATACTGGTCATCACTTGCAGCAAATGTACACCAATGCAAGATGTTAGTAATAGGGGGAAACTGGTTGGAGAGTAGGCATGGGAGTGTGTGAGAACTCTGTACTTTCTGTTCAATTTTTCTGTAAACCTAAAATTGCTCTAAGAAATAAAATTTATTAATTCTTAGGAAAGGGAAATGTAGAAGATTTCCTGGGAATATTACCTGGCCAGGTTAATTATCAACAATACAGGGATGCCAGGGCGGCTCAGTAGGTTAAGCGCCTGCCTTCAGCTCAGGACACAATCCTGGGATTCTGGGATCGAGTCCCACATTGGGCTTCTTGCTCAGTGGGGAGACTGCTTCTTCCTCTGCCTGCTGCTTCCCCTGCTTGTGCTCTCTCTCTCTCTCAAAAATAAATAAATAAAATCTTAAAAAATACATATATCAAAAATATGTTCAGGACCTGGCATATCCATTCCACAAAGACAAACTGGTTTTATTTCTACAAAATGGCTGTGAGGTGCTTTGAGTTTGTTTGGTTTAATTTTGTGTTATTTTTGGAAGAGTGGGAAAAGAGAAATATTAATGTAGAATTTTGGGATGGAAGTTTAATGCCAAACTAAAAATTCTAAGCAAAACAGATTCCTACAATGATAACTAAAGTAGTCATGTTTCAAGTATTTGTCAAAAATTATCAAAAATATACATGATTTTCAACTGCATACACATATGAAAATATACTAGCAAAATTTTATGGTATAAATTTTATACCATAAGTAACAATTTAGCTATCAGTAGTTCAGTCTTCCCTATACCGCTTTTCCAACTATAATTGTTCTGAAACTCCTTAATGGAATAATTTTAGTTTGCACATATATTATTTGTAAGTTGCTTATATGAGATCTCTGCATTCATATATCTGTGTGCCTGCTATTACTAAAACAGTCTCAAGGGAATATCTTTAATTTACTAAAAGTGTCATAAAAGGGGGCGCCTGGGTGGCCCAATCAGTTATTGGACCAACTCTTGATTTTGGCTCAGGTCATGATCTCAGGGTCATGGGATTGAGCCCTACTTCAGCGTCCATGCTCAGCACAGAGTCAGCTAGAGTTTCTCTGCCTCGTCCTCTGCCCCTACCCCCCACTCACACACACACACACACACACACTCTCTCTCTCTCTCTCAAATAAATAAATAGATAAAATCTTTTTTAAAAATTATCATAAAAGGATAATTACAGAAAAGTGGTAGATTTACAACTTTTATAATAAATAGCGATGAATACTGAGACAATAATATAAGCACTCTCCTCTGAAGCAGAAGAAAAATACAAATTTTATATTATTGAGCTCAGTGACTTCTAAAATGTCAGTTTTTGATGGATGAATTATGAGTAAAGAGTTACCCAGTGTTCACAGAACGGTCAACAAAGCATAAGGAAAGGAGACTGTTGCTGATATACCAGAATTAAATGTAGAGTTGGTTACACGTTAGTGTAACTACATGTAAATATCACTCTCACTAACAAGAAAATTCTGATGGGCATTTAAAATGCTTAAAGGAAGAATATAAATTCTTGAGCATCATAATAATTAGAGAAAGAATTACTCAACGAATTATTTTTGAAATTATCTTACCAGAAGTAGTTTAAAGTTTCCAGATGCCACAAGTTGGTAACTATCCTCTTAGAACACTGCAAGAGATCCATTCAGCTTAACGGAATTATAGAATCTCAGAGTTGGAAGGACTCTGGGAGGTCGGGGTGATCAATCTGCCTCCCATTGCAAGAATTCCCTACAGAAGGTTTTTTTTTAAGTTGGTCATTTGTGGTAGATTAAAAAAGGCCACAAACTTTTTGCAACAACTCCCATCCAGAGGTAGGGTCCATTTTCCCACTTTTTCTGAGCTGGCCTAGTGACTTTCTTGACCAATAGAATGCCCTGGAAGTGAGTTGCAAGCCTAACCAGCAGAGGCACTGCAGTTTCGATTCTCACTCTCCTGGAACACTGAGGCTGAAGATAAGACACACACGGGGAGAGAGACCTCAGGGTCCCAACCATAGAGCTGAGGTCCCCAGAAATGTGAGATCATTTCAGATTCTGCCGTCAACCCACAGAATCATGAAAAATAATAAATCATTATTGTTTTAAACTACTACTTTTGGGGATGGTTCATCACACAGCATAAGCTAATTTAAATATCATCTATTTTGTGCTTTATTCATTTGTATATGAAATATTTATTGGGTATTTACTCTGCACCAAGCACTCCGGAATATGGCACCGAATAAATCAGCCCAGATGTGCTTGAACATTTTCGATAAAGGGAGACTCACTACTTAAGGAAATACCCCATTCTAGAATTCTACCTTTTTGCAGGAAGCTGAATTGATCCATAATCTGGTATACATTGAACAGGTTAATTGTCCTTGTATCACGTTTGCCCCCCCTGAAAGAGTTAAAAGGCACAGGATGACTATACTCCTATCTACATATTGCAGGATGTGGACTCCAGAGTGGGTTCAGCAACCACAGGAGAAAGATGAGAGGGAGATTCCTGACAAATCTATTTCAAGAGCTGTGCACAACTTTTTTGTCTACTGAAAATGACTTGCCAATATTCAAGAGCACCATTGAATTACATTCAACCTTTCTATTTTTTTTTTTTAAACTGAAACATCATGTTGGCTCTCCTAAGGGAAAAACTAACAGCTTGCTATGTCATTGTCCCTACCATTTTGCCTGAAATGCACCTTTTTGTGAAATGCAGCTCATGGTTCTGGTTAACATCTTGACTTCTACTAAGTTCATTCTGTAATAAGAATAGAAATATAGATTTATAAGATCAACATCTTCAGCCATGCTAGCTAAGCATTGAAAATTAGCGTTGGACTTAAAATCAATTTTTAAGCTCCAAAAAGAAATCACATAATAGGCGAGTGAAAGTCATAATTAAAATTGAACCTAGACTTTCTCCTTTAACCTTCTGGAGTCCTCTGCATTAATACTGCATTTCCTTAGGCTAAGTTCAATGTGCACCATTTCTCTGGTGAAATTTATTGTGATCTAACAGAACTATTTTTGATTCAGAAGAAAATTAATTTTGATCTAGCAGCACAAATCCAAGCAGAGAAATTCCTGAACCGTCTTAGACAAATAAAAATCTATCCTCATGAGAAAAAAGAACTACAGAAAGGCATTCATAAAATTATCCAAGTTATAAATAACTCGTTCCAACATCTCACCTATGCTTCCTAATACCTAAAGACTGAAGTATAATTTCTGCTGTTTTATCTTCCGTGGAAATAGAAACCAGGTAGTCACTATCTTTACAATAAACATTACTCATTTACTCAACTAAAATCTGTTGACCTTCTAGGTTCTGCTGATAAAGAATAAATAAAACACACTTCTTAACATCGAGTAACATATAGTCCAGTTTATATAAGAATAGTTAGGTGTATATACATATATGTAAATGTATTCATATATGTGTGTATATATATGTGTGTGTGAATATATAGAATATACCTAAATTAACTCATACAATAAATGTATTATATATATATATTATATGCTCATAATTAATGCAACATAATTTATACTATATATGTATATATATTAGAGAGAGACAGACAGACACAAAGAGACATATTCCAGCAGGATTTAGGGAAGGCTTCATAAAAAGAAATTAATCTTTTAAGGTAGAGAAAGAAGGAAAGCCATCTAATGAAAGTGGGACTAGCACCTACAGAGGCAGGGAGGGCTGAAACTCCAGCACAGATTCAAGGCATAGAGAGACATCTGGTATGGTCAGAGAGATAGAAAGTGGCTGAAGATAAAACCAGAAAAAATAAACTAAACACAGACTGTGAAGGGCCTTGAATGTCATGCTAAAGAGTGAAGGCATTATTCTCAAGTAAAGAGTTATTAAAAGTCTTTAAACAAAATGGTGGGGAAAGGGGTGCCTGGGTGGCTCAGTTGGTTAAGCCTCTGACTCTTGTTTCAGCTCAGGTCATGATCCTGCAGTCGTGAGATCGAGCCCCAAATTGGGCTCAGTGTCAAGTCTGCTTTAGATTCTTTCTCTTTCTCCCGCCCCCTCTGCCACTTCCCCAATCTCTCTCTCTCTCTCTCTCTAAAATAAATGAAATCTTTTTTAAAATGGTGGGATGACCTGATTGCTAATTTACAAAAATAACACTGATAGAGGATGGGTTGTGGGTGCTAGAGTAAGGAAACAATATTTAAATGCAATTATAATATTACAGGTACTCTCTCCCCCAATAACTTGGTTATAGCTACTGTGGCTTAAGTGAAACATAACTACTATTTATTATTTGGGCAAAATTTGATGAGGACATGAACCAACAGCTTGGGAAATAGGAGAAGATAAATTTGAAAAACACTGAGGAAGCTGAACTCATAGAATTTGATGACTAATACAATGGAAGGGCCGATGGAAAAGAAGGAGAAAAAAAGGCTGAAGTAAGCTTTGTGCTTAGGTGGCAAGGTAAATTGGTGCTACCACTGTGAATGCAAAGAAATCAGGAGAGGAAGCACAGAACTGGTGAGTAATGCTGGGGAGAATAGGATGATGACCTTAGTTTTTAGATACTACGGTGAACTTGACTTGCCTATAGAATATTAGAGTAGAAACAATCAGAAAGCAGCTGCAAGGCCAGGCTGGGGCTTAGAATGGAGGTCTCTTCTGGAGACAAGGTACCTCAACTTGTAAGTTAAGTTTCATGGGTAAAGGTTTGGGGGGAAATTGTGGGGTGGGGTGGAGCAGGTGGATACATACTGTGGGCCACCCTTGGAGAAAAAGGCCTAGAACGGAGCCATGGGAAATATCTCTGGGTGTACGTGAACAATGCTATTTCCACTTAACCTTTACTTTTCCCAGGCAAAACAAATCAAAACAAAAAGACAACCTTTTGCTTTTCTTCATAGGCCTTTAGTTGGCATCATTTTATCTTCTCCATCCACCTTAAATATTAAACTTGGAACTCAAAATAGTATTCCAGTAAGTACTCAATATAATTAGTTATATTTAGCACTAAGTAATCTATAGTAGTAGGGACAGCACCAATAATTTCAACCACAGATAATCCTTAAACTCTCATTAAGCTGGTGACTCCAAACTCTTGGCCAAAACCAAAGAATAGAATTGCCTGGTGGACTTTTGCCTCTATGTGTAACTAACCACCCTCTAATGAAGACACTGAAGAGAAGGAAATTGTTGGAAGAAAAGCAGTAAGAGATTAAGCAAGCTCCATTAAATTACAAAATTAGACAATAAATGATTCTTTTATATACCACTTGTATTTATGAGGTCTTTTTTTAAATCAATAGATACATACTGCTCAGTATTCAACTTGTTTTCTACTTTCCAAAGAACTCAGGAATACATTCATCACTGGAAATGCCTTAGTGTATTGCCTTGCCTGTGTCTTTTTGGAAACTCACTTTCCTTTTATTGCTACAAACTCACTGTGGTCTGGCATTTCCATTTTATCTTAGTATTATTTATTGTCCTGGGGGGAAATTTTTGCTGTCAGGTAGTAGTAGAAATGTAAGTCATTTCGGAATAAGGTACCTAGAATAGTCAAATACATAGAGTCAGGAAGTAGAACAGTGGGTATCAGGGGCCAGAGGGGAAATGGGGACTTAGTGTTTAATGAGTAGACAGTTTCAGTATGGGATGATGAAAAAGTTCTGGAGATGGACGGTGGTGGTAGTTCTTCAACAATGTGAATGTACTTAATGCCACTGAACTGTGCACTTAAAAATGGTTAAAATGGTAAATTTTATGTCATGTATATTTTACCACGCTAAAAATTTTTAATTGCAATTTTTAAAAAAATAATAGAAGTTTTGGAAGTTAAACTTGATAAACCTCACAGGAAATAGAAAAAAGAACAAAAAGACATATCAGCAACAAAGAAGTAGAAATTATAGGTTTTTTTAAAAAGCAGTATCATTTACAACAGCATCAGAAAACATGAAATATTTAAGGATGGATTAAATAAAATATGCCCACTACCATTACACTGTGAATATTGCTGAAAGAAATTTAAAGAACTAGAAGGACTTGGGGCGCCTGGGTGGCTCAGTCGTTAAGCATCTGCCTTCGGCTCAGGGCGTGATCCCGGCGTTCCGGGATCAAGTCCCACATCAGGCTCCTCTGTTGGGAGCGTGCTTCTTCCTCTCCCACTCCCCCTGCTTGTGTTCCCTCTCTCGCTGGCTGTCTCTCTGTCACATAAATAAATAAAATCTTTAAAAAAAAAAAAAAAAAGAACTAGAAGGACTTTAACTCGATTTCAAGATTTATGATAAAGTTACAATGATTAAGACAGTGTGATCCTGGCATAAAGGTAGACAAATAGATCAATGGAACAGAATAGAGAGTCCAGAAATAGACTCACAGACCTACAGTATATAGCTAATTAATTTTTGACAAAAATACCAAGGTATTTCAATGGGGAAAAGATAATCTTTTCAATAAATGGTGCTGGAACAAACGGATATCCATATGCAAAAAAAACCCAAATCAATCAATAAAAAGAATCTTGATTCTAATCTCACGTCATACGCAAAACATTAACTCAAAATGAATCATGGGCCTAAATAGAACAGCTATAAACTATAAAACTGTAAAATTTCTCGAAGCAAACATAGAATAAAATCTTGGCAAGGATATACAATAAATGCTTTTGCAAGTATAAAATGGTACAGTCACTTTAGAAAATCATTTGGCAATTTCTTATGAAGCTAATCATACCTAATTATATGAGCCAGAAATTTCATACCTAGGTATCTATCCAGAAGAAATGAAAACCGGAAATGACTGATATGCCCATCGACTGGTGAATGGACCAACAATTTGTGGCTTTGGAATCCTACCCTGCAATAAAAAGAAACAAACTATTGATGTACAGAGCATGAAAGAAACTCCAACGAATTATATTAAATGAAAGAAGCAAGACACAAAAGCCCATATACTATGTGATTCTGTTTATGTGACATTTTAAAACAGGTAAAACGCCCAGGGGGAGAGGGAAAGGAAGGGGGTTGATTACAGAGGGGATGAGGGAACTCTGTGGAGTGAGAGTGGTGAAGGCTATATGACTATATACGTAGTCAAAACTCATTGAATAGTACAATTAAAATGAGTGAACTTTATTGGATAAAAATTTTATCCCAATAAAGATGGATTTTTAAAAAAAAGACGAAGAGACATAATATAAAAGACAAAGGATAAGAAATTTAGGCAATCAATTTGGAAGGCCTATGAATCACTAACAAGATATCTACAAAGAAAGAACAGAAAAAACACTAAGTTTCCTATTAATCTAATTTGTCCTCTAGAAAGGTGAACTTGCAGTACGGTATTTCATGCTGCGTGACAGAGCACTGTTTAAGTTTACATTTTAACTTAACCTTATAAATGTGTGCAGATTTTTTGAAAGTCAAGAAATGTTTTAAGACTATTTCTTAAACAGTATCCCTTCTCTAAATCACCCTTTTTTGCTATGAAATTGATATTGCTGTAAAGACAAGTCTACCGTAAATTGTTATTTAGATCTTAGAATTGGGGTTGGTTTTATTTTCAGATGACTATATACTATGCAACTTTTTTTTTTTGAGATCTATTTTTTCTCCTGCTTTTTTCCCCCAAACTGAGTTTATTTAAACTAAAAACAAAAACAGTTAACCCATTTCTCCCACCCCTCACCCCCACTTCTGGCAGCTACCAATCTGTTCCCTGTATCGATGAGCTTGGGTTCTGTTGTTTAGGTTCATAATCAGTGAAGTCATACAGTGTTTATCTTTCTCTCTCTGACTCATTTCACTCAGCATAATACCTTGCTGTCTCATCCATGTTCTTCAAATGGCAAGATCTCATCCTTTTTATGGCTGAGTAATATTCTATTATATGTGTATATGTATATTTAGCATGAGCATATGTAACATACACATACACACACAACACATCTTCTTTATCCATTCATCTATTCATGTAACCATCAGATTGTTTCCATATCTTGTCTATTATAAATAACGCTGCACTAAACATAGGAGTGTATATATCTAATTTTTTTTTGTTTTCTTTAGGTAAATACCCTGTAGTGGAATTATTGGATCAGATGGTATTTCTATTTTTAATTTTTTGAGGACCCTCCATACTGTTTTCCACAGTGGCTGCTCCAATTTGCACTCCTACCATTTTTTCCTTTTTCTCTACATCCTGCCAATGTTTGTTATTTCTTGTCTTTTTAATACTAGCCATTCTAACTAGTTTGAGGTGAGATCTCATTGCAGTTTTGACTAGCATTTTCCTGATGATTAATGATATTGAGCATATTTTAATTTGCCTGCTGGTCTTTTGTACGTCTTCTTCAGAAAAATACCTATTTAGATCTTCTGTACATTTTTAATTCAGATTATCTTTTGCTATTGAGTTGTATGAGTTTTTTATAGATTTTGGTTATTAGCCCCTTATCAGATAAATGACTTGCAAATATATTCTCCCATCTGGTAGATTGTCTTTTCACTGTCTTGATGGCTTTCTTTGCTATACAGAGCTTTATAGTATCATGTAGTTTGCACTTGTTTACTTTGCTTCTGTTGCTTTTGCTTTCATGTCAGATTCAAAAAATCATCACTAAGACCTAGGTCAAGGAACTTACTGCATATGTTTCTTCTAGGAGTTTTATGGTTTCAGGTCTTACATACAAGCCATGAATCCATTGTGAGTTTAATTTTATGTATGGTGTAAAATAGTTGCCTAGTTTCATTATTTTGCATGTGGCTATCCAGTTTTTCTAACACCATCTATTGGAGAGACCGTCCTTTCTCTCATTGTATATTCTTGTCTTCTTTGTCAAAAATTAATGACCATATATGTGCGGGTTAATTCTAGTGTCTCTATTCTGTTCTCTTTATCTATGGGTCTGTTTTTATGCCAATACCATACTGCTTTAATTACTATTGCTTTGTAATATAGTTTAAAACAAGAGAATGTGATGCTCAAAGAGACCTACACCAAAACATATAATTAAAATGTCAAAAGTTAAAAACAAGGAGAGAATATAAAAGCAACAAGAGAAAAACAACTTCTACCATACAAGGGAACCTCCATACAATTAATCAGGAGGGTTTTCAGCAGAAATTTTGCAGACCAGAAGAGAGTGGCACAATATATTTAAAGTGCTAAAAGAAAAAAATTCCGGTCAAGAATATAAACTATCACTGGAAAGATAAATATATAGTAAAGGTAGTGGGTTGGTCACTTATGAAGCTAGTATGAAGGTTAAAAGCAGAACTGTAAAAAAGACCATGATTATAATAATTCATTAAGGAATACTCAATATAAAAAGACATGGAATGTGACATCAAAATGTGAAACCTGGGGGGAAGGGAGACAGTAAAAATATTGAGCTTTAGAATGGGATCAAATCCAAGTTGTTATCAACTTAAAATAGACTGTTACAGATATAAGTTGTTCTACGTAAGCATCACGGTAAACACAAAGCAAAAATCTATAATAAATACACAAACAACAAAAAGAAAGGAACATAAGCACACCATGAAAGAAAATCAAACCACAAAAGAAGAGAGCAAGGGAAGAAGAAAGGAACAGCGAAGAACTACAAAAACAGCCAGAAAACAATTAACAAAATGGTGATAAGAACATACCTATTAATAATTACTTTAAATGTAAATGGACTAAATTCTCTAATTGAAAGACAGAGTGCTTGAATGGATTAAAAAAAAAAAAAAAACAAGTTCCATCTATATCCTTCCTACAAGAAACTATTTCTGATGTAAGGACACATACAGAGACTGAAAGTGAAGGGATGGAAAAAAAAATTCCACGTATATGGAAACCAAAAGAAAGCTGGCATAACTATACTTATATCAGACAAAATAGACTTTAAAAGAAAGACTGTAATGAGACAAAGAACGGTATTACATAATGATAAGGAGTCGATCCAGCAATAGGATATAACAATTGTAAATATTTATATACCCAATATAGGGTACCTAGATATATAAATCAAATATTAATAGACATAAATAAATAAACAAACAGACTTTATTAACATATCTATAGGGAGAACTAGCCATATAATAATAGTAGGGAACTTTAGTACCCCACTTACATCAATGGATAGATCCCCCAGATAGAATCCAATAAAGAATTATCAGCCTCAAATAGTAAGTTAGATGAGATGGACTTAGATATTTGCAGAACATCCCATCCAGAAGCAATAGAATACACATTCTTCTCAAGTACGCAAAGAACATTTTCCATGACAGATCATATGTTAGTCCACAAAACAAGTCTTAATAAATTTAAGAGAACTGAAATCATATTAAGCATCTTTTCTGACCACACGCAGTGGTATGAAACTAGAAATTAATTAAACAGAGAAAGCCAGAAAATTAAAGAAGATTAAATAACATGCTACTGAACCGATGAATTAAAGAGGAAATTTAAAAAATACTTGGAGATAAATGAAAACAGAAATATAACAAAACTCACAGGATGTAGCAAAAGCATTTCTAAAAAGAAAGTTAATAACAATAAACGTCTACCTCAAGGAAAAAAAAGTCTTAACCCATCTTTACACCTCAAAGAACTAGAAAAAGAACAAATGAAGCTCCAAGTTAGTAGGAGAAAATACAAAGTTTATAGCAGAAATAAGCTACTAAAAAGACAGTAGAAAAGAGGAATGAAATAAAGAGCTAGTTATTTTAAGAGATAAACTAAAATGACAGCTAGACCCATCAAAAAAAAAAAAAGGATTCAAATGAATAGAGTTAGAGATGAAAGAGGAGGTGTTACAACTGATGTACAGAAGTACAAAGGATCATAAAAGACTGCTATGAACAATTACATAACAAATTGGACCATGTAGAAGAAATAGATAAATTCCTAAAAACACAACTTACCAAGGCTAACTCATGATGAAATAGAAAATCTGAACAGAATAATTATTAGTAAGGAGATTGAATCAGTAATCAAAACCTCTCAACAAACAAAAATCCAAAACCAGATGACTTCACTGGTGAATACTATCAAACATTCAAAGAAATACTAACAGCAATCCTTTTCAAACTCTTCCAAAAATAGAAGAGAAGGGAACTCTTCCAAACTCATTTTATGAGGCCAGCATTACCTAGATACCAAAAGCAAACAAGGATGCCATAAGAAAAGCAAATTACTGGCCAATATCCTCAACAAAATATTAGCAAATTGAAGTCAGCAATACATTAAAAGGATCATATACCATGATCAAGTAGGATTTGTTCCAAGGATGCTATGATGGTTTAACACAAAATGAAGGATAAAAGTCATATGATCATCTCAATATACACATAAAAAGCATCTGATAAAATTCAACATCCACTTACGATAAAACCCAACAAAGTGGATATAGAGGGAACATACCTCAACATGATAAAGAATAGAATTGAATATTACTCAGCCCAAAAAAGAATGAGATCTTACCATATGTGCAAGTTGGATGGGCTTAGAGGGTATTATGCTAAGTGAAATAAGTCAAACAAAGAAAGACAACTACCATGTGATTTCACTTTTATGTGGAATCTAGAAAACAAAACAAATGAACAAATGAACAAACAAAAACAGAAACAGACCCATAAATACAGAGAACAAACTAATGGTTGCCACAGGGGAGGGGGAGAGGGGGATGGACAAGATGGGCGAAGGGGACTGGGAAGTATAGTCTTCCAGTTATGGAATGAATAAGTTCTAGGGATGAAAAGTATAGCATAGAGAATAGAGTCAATGGCACTGTTAACAGCACTGTATGGTGACAGATGGTAGCTACACTTGAGGTATACAATGTATACAGGTGTTGAATCACTATGTGGTCCACCTGAAACTAATATAACATTGTGTGTCAACTATACTTTAATGAAAATGTGTATAATTCAGTGCTAGCCATTGTTCACCCTTTGACAAGACAATGTGATTCAGTAGAGCACGATTTTAGATCCAGTTCTGTCATGTTTCAACAGAGTGACCTTCAGGAACCTCTGGGCCTCACTATCTCCCTTGTAAATCAGGGAGTTCAACTAGATGACTGGCTTCTAGCTCTGATCTACCTTCAAGATTTTGTCTTTACTGTTGTTTATTGTTAACTTTTCATTTTTTTAAAAAAGATTTTATTTCTTTATTTGACAGAGAGAGAGACAGCCAGCGAGAGAGGGAGCACAAGCAGGGGGAGCGGGAGAGGAAGAAGCAGGCTCCCAGTGGAGCAGGAAGCCCGATGCGGGGCTGGATCCCGGGGCCCTGGGATCACGCCCTGAGCCAAAGGCAGATGCTTAACGACTGAGCCACCCAGGCACCTCTATTGTTAACTTTTCATTTCTCTTTCAAACCAACACAAATATTGGGGTGAGCAGCTCAGAAAGATCTATTTTACGGAAGGACATTTTCAACAATGCTCTAAACCAAAGATGGTGCTGGCAGACTTGTTACAGCATTCAGCAGACTCTATAAATGTACCGAGATCTTTTAGAGCCTTTTTTGAAAGAAGACAGTTTCCTTTTATATATTTCAAAGTAAGAAAATAAAGAGAAAAAGGAGAGTTACTCAGTGTGTTTAACTTAGATGAGCTTCTGTTCTCAAACTTTATCTTTCTCATTTCTAGAAGCAAATATGAAACTATGTAGAAAGCTGAATAGACTTGGAAATATACTCAAGAAAACCATAGTAAAGTCAGTGATTCAGCCAAATTTCTTAATCAAAAATATAAAAAATATTGCCTGCAGAACTTTTATTAAAGGAACAAATGAAGAGTTCCCATAAAGGTCTAGTTGATATGTAATATATTATTCCTGCAGATTTTTAACAGTATATTATTTCATTTAACAAAAATGTTAAAGTTACATTTTTATTTATTTTTATTTTTTATTTTTTCAAAATTACATTTTCAAATGAATATGCACATATTCCTAAAAAAAAACTAACACGGGATCTCTTAGCAAATAATTAGGTATTGTTATGAGTTGAACGGTATCTCCCCAAAAAAGATATTTTGAAGTCCTCACCCCCAGTACCTCAGAATGACCTAATTTGGAAATAGAGTCCTTGCAGACGTAGTTGGTTAAGATGAGGTCGTACTGCAGCAGAGTGGGTTTAATCCAATATGACTGGTGTCCTTCTAAGATGAGTAGAAGACAAAACCACATAGAGAAGATGGCTATGTGAAGACAGAGGCAGAAATTACAGCAGTGCTACCACAAACCAAGGAACACGTGGGGCTTCCAAAAGCTGGAAGAAGCAAGAGTGGATCCTAGAAGATTTGGAGGGAGCATGGCCCTGTCAATAACTTGGTTTCCTACGTTTGGCCTCCTGAAGTGTGAGTGTGACAGAATAAATCTCTTTTGTTTTAAACCATCCATTTTTTGGTACCTTGTTATGGCAGACATAGGAAACTAATCTAAATATATAGCCAATATTACACCTGTGCTAATGCATACACACACACACACACACACACACACAGAAAGAGAGGCTTCGTTTTAACCAAATTACTGGATTTTTAAAAATCTAATATAATGATGAAATTTGGGCTCTGAACTTGAGTAGTTAATTATAGTGATGCACGATGCCTCAAAACATTTACACATTCTCTTTAGACATTGCATTTCCAAATATTTTATACAGTAGGGGAACTAAGTGAAAAGAAAAAACAAATATTTACAAGGAAAAATCACACACTATCTTTGGGAGAGGCAGAACAGCCTACTCAGAGGATAAAAACTCAAAGGAAAACAGCTACAAGAGAACTATTTCTTTTTTCCTTTCTTTTTTTTAAGAGAACTATTTCTACATGGGCAGCTGAGTTACAACATTTGTTATTACTAGACCATTTGAGTCTCAAAATAAGAATTTTACAGCAATCATAATTTCATAATTTTATGATGAAACTTAGATGGAAAATTTTCAAAGGACAACTTTAAATATGAAAACAATGAGCAAGGTTGTGATAGATACACAATTTTTTTCATGTCCATTGATATTAGATTTAGTATCTCTATGTGACTTAATTTTTTGGAGAAAAATTGAAAACTCTATTGAAAGATGTTATAGAGACTAAAAATATGTAAAGAGATGTAAGACTCAGTATCATAAAGGAGGTGATTAGTCCCAAATTGATTAGTATGGTCAAGAGAGTTCAAAAAAAAATTCCCAAGACTTTTATATGAAATTGGACAAGGTGTTTTAAAAATTTACATATAATGAGTAGTTAAGACTAGCAAAGACTCCCTCAACTCCCTTCCCCTATCTGGCTCTGTGAAACCACAACCCCAGTTAAATCCAACTCTGCTTTATCTAATTTTTGCACCATCATAGCTGAACGTAGCTAGAGAAAAACATACAACTATGTCAACCAATGTGAATTCAGATTCATCGTTACTGATCTCAGGTGTACCCTAATGCTGTCAATCACACTACGCGTGTGACTTTATTAGAAATGTTCTTGCGAAAATTTTTAGGGAGTCATGAGCACTTCTGGGTCTTAACTTATGCATTAAGATTCAAGCATGGCATTCCTGTCTGTTATCTTTACAGGGTCATACTGATTCTTCAAAGCCTTACAGACAGTTCATAATCATTCTCCATAGTTAGATCAAAACCTCTCCAAAGCAATAATCTATTTGTTCTATTGCTTTCTCAAGTCTCATCCTAGCTTAGTTATCAACTTGACTTTCATCTCTTTTGCCACTACTAACAGAGCTCTGCTGTTACATCCAGCACCGAGGGCCACCACCTAGGAACACAGCATTCAAATGAGTGATACTACTACCTGTAATAAAAAATTAGAAGGGAAAATATTACATTAATTTGGTGCTACAATGCTCTTTAATTATTTTTTACTCGTAGATAGCTTCCAAATCTAAAGCTTGTAAGAAAGGTGGCATTTACAAAAGGTAAGCCACCCTCAAGAAATGGCTAGAGAAGTAAATGACAACCAGGCCCACCAGGCCAGTTCAGAAGCACTTAGCTCTGCAGGCTCACAAATGAGCCACATCAGCAGATTCGTCAATCCTGTTAGGTGTATTTTTAAAACATGTTCAACAATTTGGTAACCGCCGTTTTGAATACGGCCTTCACTATGAGAAAGTGAAGGTAGGGTTAAAAAGCAAAGATTCTAGAGTCAAACTTACTTAGGTTTACATCCTGACCATTTACTTGGTTTGTGATTTTGAGCAATTATCATCTCTGTGCCTTATTCCTCATCTGTATAATGAGGATCATAATTGTGGTCACCTCATAAGGTGCTTTCAAGAATTAGTTGAATAATCACAAAATACTTTTAAGACTGCCTGGCACACAAAAGCACACTATACATGTTGGGTTTTATTCATGAACATCATTGAGGATAGGCTTTGCCATGATGGCAGAGGAGTAGGAGACCTTAGATTTGCCTGGTCCCAGGAATTCAGCTAGATAGCTATCAAATCATTCTAAACACCCGTGAAGTCAACCAGAGAGCTAAGAGAAGAATTGCTGCACTTCGAAAAGTGACTACTTTCTGCAAGAATGACAACACGGAAAAACTCACCTCAAAAAAGAGAACAAGAGGCAGTACTGACTGCCAGGGACCTAATCAGTATGGATATAAGTAAGATGTTGGAACTAGAGTTCAGAATAATGATTACAAAGATAACAGCTGGGCTTGAGAAAAGCATAGAAGACACTAGAGAATCCCTTTCCAGAGAAATAAAAGAACTAAAATCTAATGAAGTTGAAATAAAAAAGGCTATTAATGAGACACAATAAAAAATGAAGGCTCTAACTGCTAGGATAAATGAGGCAGAAGAGAGAATTAGTGACATAGAAGACCAAATGATGGAGAATAAAGAAGCTGAAAAAAAGACGATAAACAACTACTGGATCATGAGGGGAGAATTTGAGAGAAAATTGATACCATAAAGCAAAACAATATTAGAATAACTGGGATCCCAGAAGAGGAGGAAAGGGGGGGGGGTGCAGAAGGCATACTGGAACAAATTATAGCAGAGAACGTCCTTAATCTGGGGAAGGAAATAGACATCAAAATTCAGGAGGCACAGAGAATCCCCCTCAAAATCAATAAAAATAGGTCAACATTGTGACATATAATAGTGAAACTTACAAATATCAGAGACAAAGACAAAATCCTGAAAGCAGCTCTGGACAAGAGGTCCTTAACCTACAGAGGTAGAAACATAAGGCTGGCAGCAGACCTAACCACAGAGACCTGGCAGGCCAGAAAGGACTGGCATGATATGTTCAGGGTGTTAAATGAGAAAAATATGCAGCCAAGAGTACTTTATCCAGCTAGGATGTCATTCAAAATAGAAAGAGTGATAAAAAGTTTCCAGGACAAACAGAAACTAAAAGAATATGTAATCACCAAACCAGTCCTACAAGAAATATTAAAAGGGATCCTCTAAGCAAAGAGAGAACCCAAAAGTAACATAAACCAGAAAGGATCAGAGACAATATACAGTAACAGTCACTTTACAGGTAATACAATGGCACTAAATTCATATTTTTCAATAGTTGTTCTGAATGTAAGTAGGCTAAGTGCCCCAGTCAAAAGACACAGGGTATCAAATTGGATAAAAAAGTAAGACCCATCCATATGCTGTTGGCAAGAGACTCATTTTAGATCCAAAGACACCTCCAGATTGAAAGTGAGGGGGTGGAAAACCATCAAAAAGAAGCTGGGGGTAGCAATCCTTATATCAGACAAATTAGATTTTAAACCAAAGACTGTAATAAGAGATAAGGAAGGATCATAATTAAAATGTCTATCCAACAAGAAGATCTAACATTGTAAATATTTATGCCCCTAACATGGGAGGGGCCAATTATATAAACAAATTAATAACAAAATTAAAGAAACACATTGATAATAATTCAATAATAGTAGGGGACTTTAACACTCCACTCATAGCAATAGACAGATCATCTAAGCAGAAGATCAACAAGGAAACAAGGGGTTTGAATGACACACCGGACCAGATGGACTTCACAGATATATTCAGAGCATTCCACCTTAAAGCAACAGAATACGCATTCTTCTCGAGTGCACATGGATCATTCTCCAGAATAGATCACATACTGGGTCACAAATCAGGTCTCAACTGGTACCAAAAGACTGGGATCATTCCCTGCATATTTTCAGACCACAGTGCTTTGAAACTTGAACTCAAAAACAAGAGGAAATTTGGAAAGAATTCAAATACCTGGAGGTTAAAGAGCATCCTACTAAAGAATGAATGGGTCAACCAGGAAATTAAAGAAGAATTTTAAAAACTCATGGAAAAAAATGAAAATGAAAACACAACTGTTCAAAACTTTTGGGATGCAGCAAAGGTGGTCCTAAGAAGGAAGCATACAGCAATATAAGCCTTTCTCAAGAAATAAGAAAGTTATCAAATACACAACCTAACCTTACACCTAAAGGAGCTGGAGAAAGAACAGTAAATAAAGCCTAAACCCAGGAGGAGAAGAGAATTAATAAAGATTAGAGCAGAAATCAATGAAAAAGAAACCAAGAGAACAGTGGAACAGATCTACTAAACTAGGAGCTGGTTCTTTAAAAGAATTAGTAAGATCAATAAGCCCCTGGCCAGACTTATCAAAAAGAAAAAGAAAGGACCCAAATAAATAAAATCATGAATGAAAGGGGAGCGATCACAACCAACACTGAAGAAATACAAACAATTATAAGAACATATTATCGGCAACTATATGCCAACAAATTAGGCCACCTGGGAAAAATGGATGCGTTCCTAGAGATGTATAAACTACCAAAATGGAAATGGGAAGAAATAGAAAACCTGAACAGACCCATAACCTGCAAGGAAATTGAAGTAGTAATCAAAAATCTCCCAATAGGGGCACCTGGGTGGCTCAGTCAGTTAAGCATCTACTGCAAAGTGGCAGAATATAAAATCAATGCACAGAAATCAGTTGTATTTCTATACACGATGAGACAGAAGAAAGAGAAATTAAGGATTTGATTCCATTTACAATTGCACCCACAACCACAAGATACCTAGGAATAAACCTAACCAAAGAGGCAAAGGATTTGTACTCAGAAAACTATAGAACACTCATGAAAGAAATTGAGGGAGACACAAAGAAATGGAAAAATGTTCCATACTCATGGATTGGAAGAACAAACGTTAAAATGTCTATGCTACCTAGGGCAATCTACACATTCAATGCAATCCCTATCAAAATAATCAACTTTTTTCACAGAGCAGGAAAAAATAATCCTAAAATTTCTACAGAACCAGAAAAGACCCCAGATAGCCAAAGGAATGTTGAAAAAGAAAACCAAAGCTGGTGGCATCACAATTCTGGACTTCAAGCTCTATTACAAAGCTGTGGTCATCAAGACACTATGGTACTAGCACAAAACAGACACATCGATCAGTGGAAGAGAAGAGAGAACCCAGAAACAGACCCTCAGCTCTATGGTCAACTAATCTTTGACAAAGCAGGAAAGAGTATCCAAAGGAAAAAAGATAATCTCTTCAACAAATGGTGTTGGGAGAATTGGACAGCCACATGCAGAATGAAACTAGAACATTTTCTTCATCATACACAAAAATAGACACCAAATGGATGAAAGACCTAAATGTGTCAGGAATCCATCAAAATCCTAGAGAAGAACAAAGGCAGCAACCTCTTCAACCTTGGCCACAACAACTTCTTGCTAGACACATCTCAAAGACAAGGGGAACAAAGGCAAAAATGAACTATTGGGACTTCCTCAAGATAAAAAGCTTTTGCACAGCAAAGGAAACAGTCAACAAAACCAAAAGACAACCAACAGAATGAGAGAAGATATTTGCAAATGACATATCAGATAAAGGGCTAGTATTCAAAATCTATAAAGAACTTCTCAAACTCAACACCCAAGGAACAAATAATCCCATCGAGAAATGGGCAGAAGACAAGAACAGACATTTCTCCAAAGAAGACATACAAATGGCCAACAAAATGCTCAACATCACTTGGCATCAGGGAAATACAAATCAAAACCGCAATGAGATACCACCTCACACCAGTCAGAATGGCTAAAATTAACAACTCAGGGAACGACAGATGTTGGTGAGGATGCAAAGGAAGGGGAACCCTCCTACACTGTTGGTGGGAATGCAAGCTGGTGCAGCCACTCTGGGAAACAGTATGGAGGTTCCTCAAAAAGTTGAAAATAGAGCTACCCTGCAACCCAGCAATTGCACTATTGGCTGTTTACTCCAAAGATACAAATGTAGGGATCCGCAGGGGCACCTGCACCCCAATGTTTATAGCAGCAATGTCCCCAATAGCCTCTTTTCTTTATGAAAAGAGCCCAGATGTCCATCAACAGATGAATGGATAGAGAAGATGTAATATATGTATATAATGGAATACGACTCAGCCATCAGAAAAATGATATCTTGCCATTTGCAATGATGTAGAGGGAACTAGAGGGTATTATGCTAAGATAAGTCGATCAGAGAAAGACAATTATCATATGATCTCACTCATACACGGAATTAAAGAAACGAAACAGAGATCATAGGGAAAGAGAGGAAAAAATAAAACAAGATGAAATCAGAGAAGGAGACAAACCATAAGAGACTCTTAATCATAGGAAACAAATTTAGGGTTGCTGGAAGGGAGAGAGGTGGGGGGATGGGGTAACTGGGTGATGGACACAAAGGGGGCACAGGATGTAATGAGCACTGGGTATTATATAAGACCGATGAATCCCTTAACTCTGCCTCTGAAACTAATAATACACTATATGTGAATTAATTGAATTTAATTATGAAAAAATTATTGAGGATATTTTATGCAGTAAAATAAGAATTTTAGACAGTACAAGTCCTGGGGAGTTCTGAGAAGGTACTGCAATACTTAGATGGTTGGGAGGTTGGATGGACGGATGGATAGATAGATGCATGGTTGGGAGGGAAGGGAGGAAGGATTGCTAATATTTGTTCTGTGTGGAAAATCTCACTAAAGAGATAATATCCCTTTTGCTTTTTTCAAATTACTTCTACTAACACCATTCTCAACTCATGGATAAGAGAAGCATTGATAAGATATACCATCCATGAAGTTCATTTAGCACCATCATGACATGTAAATACATTAAAGCCATATTCTTTATGTATTAAAATTGTATATTGTAACTTAGGCGATACTTATTTTTCTTAGCACCGTTCACCCCCACCTTCTTCAAAACAGAGTTGTAAGGATCTGGTAGGAGCCCTATATCACTCTGCTCTATTATTTTCAGTAATTAGGCAGTGGGCCTTGTTCCTGACTAGGCAATACCCAGGAGAAAACCAGAGGTGGTAACATAAGCACCAGCCAGAGTGAGGATAGCAGAATGCAGCCAATGCGAATTGGCCCAGGGAAACTTGAAAAAACTTTAAATAAAAATAGGGATAAGCAATCCTCCATGTCCCAGGAGAGTATGCTACTCAAAAAACACTGTGGCTCTCTTGAGTTATTTCCTGCCACTAGGAAAAGAGATAATCAGCATTGGGTAACTATCTGGGCCAAAAGTGGCCTCAGTCCCATGAAAATTAAAAGCTAGTTTTCTATGGTCAGCAAGACCGTTGTAGCAGGCACCTCAGGGGATAGTAGGTGGGCCCTACACAGGGCTGGATCCCTGGCATC
Source organism: Ursus americanus (assembly GCF_024610735.1). Classification (NCBI taxonomy): domain Eukaryota; kingdom Metazoa; phylum Chordata; class Mammalia; order Carnivora; family Ursidae; genus Ursus; species Ursus americanus. The sequence goes on from NC_142133.1 coordinate 22,963,704, forward strand.
CATGTTTGTACTGTTTCCCACTCTCAGGTCCAGAGTTGACCAACCAAGGATGCTCACATGACTCTCGTCAGGCCAAATAGCGTCTCAATCTCTCTGTCTCTCTCTCTGTCTCTCCGTCTCTCTCTCTCTCCGAATTCGCACTGAGAGATAAGAAGCTGGGCTGCTCACCTGAACAGAGGATGAGTACACTCAGGAGCAGAGGGACAGTTGTGTTTGGACTCGTGCGGCCAAAGCAACAAAGTCAGTCTGCAGTGAGAATGAGAGAGAGAGAGAGAGAGAGAGAGAACAGAACCCAATGGGCACAGTCAGTCAGACAAAAATTAGCTGCTTGTGTTCTTGATGGATTCCAAGTCCTTGTTCCAATCCTTCCTGAAACCTGGCTGCGCTTTCTGCCTTCCTTGGGATACTCTATTCTTAAAAAAAATTTCCTTTTTGTATAGTGGTTCCATACAAATTTCTGTTACTTGCAGCCCAAAGAGCCTTGACTAATGAAGCTACAGATATTATTGTATTATCGATGGCATTCAAATCATTTTTTGGGGACACGTGGGTGGCTCAGTTGGTTAAGCATCTGCCTTCAGCTCGGGTTGTGATCCAGGGTCCTGGAATCGAGTTCTGCTTCGGGCTCCTTGCTCAGTGGGGAGCCTGCTTCTCCCTCTGCCTGCCACTCTCCACTGCTTGTGCTCTCTCTCTGACAAAAAAATAAAATCTTTTAAAAAATTAAAAATAAAATCTTTTTGTTGATGGTCACCTATAAAAGGCAGTTGGGCGTGAGACTTCTCTGGTTAACCTTTTTATGTAGTTTTGACCTTCAAATTACATAACTGTATTACCTATACAAAAAATACTTAATTTAAAAATTATTGTTGAAATAAGTTCTGCATATAGTGGTTATGTTTTTCACATCCAAATTCAGGACACCTCTTATTTAATGCAGAGTAAAATAACAGGTCAGAATTTTAAAACTCAGTCCCATACCCGTTAGAAGTTTTATAATGGAGGATCAGAGGATATGCAATAAGATATAGATTTCCTATGTTTAGGTAAGAGGCTTGAACTAAAAGCATGACTGGTATCCAAAGAGGAACTCAACCTTCATGGATCTCTCTGTGATGCCATGAAAACTCCTGACCTAGAGAAAACACACAAATGTAAAACACGGAATTCCAAATGGTTCGTGCACGCTTTCAGGCCCATCCATGGATGCCAACGCAGGACTTAACGGGTGGTGAATTTACATACCTAAAGGACTAAATAATCACACAGTGGTACTAAGTATTGTAGCATGTGACACAGAAAAAGAGTGTTAACAAGTCAGATATAGAAGAGATCAAGGGATCTGAATGATTTGGGGGGATTTTTGAAGGGGCTGAGAAATGATCTGCCTCAAAATATTAGCAGGATTTGGGGACATCGAGGACATAAAAAACAGAGCATGGGCATAGTGTTGAAAAGAGCAAAGTAGGCGCGGGAACCATAAGAACACAGGTCTAGCTGGAACAGGGGTTTGTGTTGGATAGGAATAGCACCCAGCACAGTGTTCGGGATTTGGGTACCCAATTAATAATAATTATTATTGTTGTTATTACAAATAGAAGAGCAAGATAAGGTCACATAGGTAAGTGGAGACCATATTCTAGAGGACCTTCAATGTCAGAGCAGTTAAGGCATTGTATGTTTTTAAGCAGGAAAAGAATTTGATTCAGTCAAACTATTTGGAACACATAAAGAATGACTTGGAGAAAGTGAAGGGAAAATAGGTAGTAGGAGTATTTCATCGGGCTTTATAGTACTAAAGGTAACTAGTGTTTGAACAAGGGTGGTAGAGGCCCACCTGGGTGGCTCAGTCGGTTAAGCATCTGCCTTTGGCTCAGGTCATGATCCCAGGGTCCTAGGATCGAGCTCCACGTTGGGCTCTCTGCTCAGTGGGGAGCCTGCTTCTCCCTCTCCCTCTGCCCCTCCCTCCACTCTTTCTCTATTAAATAAATAAATAAATCTTTAAAAAATGAACAAGGGTGGTAGGGTGGAAATGAGAGATGTATTGGAAAGACTTTAAAAAAATGGAGAGGACTCGAGGACTATGTATTAGTGATATACAGGGGATAAAAAAGAGGGAATAGAGAAAATATTTTAAATTGATTGTATTATTATTATTTAATTACTAAATGTTACTAAATTAACCTATTTCTAGATTCTCCAAGTGCTGCCCTATTGGAATGTTTGAGTAAAAGGTACAAACACTTGCAAGGAAGCCACCCATAGCTCATCACAAAAGGAAGCTGAGATGTGACGTAGGAGGGAATCAGGTTTCTCCTCAGCCATGAACAGCTTTTAACTGACTGTGTAGGTGGTGATAATGTTAAATGTACCACACAAAATCACAGATTCTTTTTTACTCATAAGGAATTTCTATGGTATACGTGCCAGCTACCAGCCACTTTCAGCCTAGACTTGTCTATGCTTTTCACAGCTTCTGCTGTGTAGATGAAATTTTAAATGAACTTCTCGTAGTAGGATCCAAAACATTCTCGTACTGTGTTAAGCACGATTCATGGTAGTTGGAGGTTTTCCTTCTCTCTTGCTGATCACAGTGGTGCTTCTGATTGCTAACAGAAATGGGGGGGAAATGACCAAAATGAAAGTTTTAGAAATCATCCCTACAGTCAAGGTGTATGGACTTCAGTCAACCACAGAATAGCTCAGTCCGTTGTCCTTGGCACACTGTAGAGTCAACAGGCAATCGTGGCTTAAGTGGTGATCTTCAGAAGGTAAGAATAAGAACTGGCACAAGAAGTCAGAAAACATGGGCGCCTGTATCAGATTTATCTCTCACTATGGAGATGACCTTGAGCAAGTCAATGAATCTTTTTTTTAAACCCAGCCATCAGCAAGCTATCATTTTGAGAATAAATGACATGTTGTCAAAGCTGTTTGTAAATGTAAACCAGCATAGAAAAATAAAGTATTGCTGGGATTTTTTACTTTTGTTTTACCTGTGTTGATCCTGACTCCCCAAACACGAGCTCTATGACTTAGGCTTCATTGGTTTTCTTTTTCTTTTTTAAAAAATACTTAATACATACAGTAAAAACTTAATCATTTTTCTTTTTTTACTATTATATTCAATGAGCCAGCATATAGCACATCATTAGTTTTTGATGTAGTATTCAACGATTCATTAAAAACTTTATTTTTCAACTAATGATGCAGGGAAGTGGAAAACTCTCCTGGAATGTCATTGGCTAATAGGAAGGAGCTGTAGTCAGCAGATGGGTATCTTGCTGTCTACCACATCAGCAGTAGGAGAAAGAAAGAAGATGGGAGTGAGGAAGAGAAAAAAATAGTTCTTTGAATTTCTAACAACCTCCTGAGAAACACATGGAATTCAGTTTTTTATATGTGCTTATTGTTCATTACAAAAAGCCAGTTCAATGTCCAGGACTCCAAAAGGAATGGGAATGGGGCAATAAAATTAATAATAGTATCCCAATAATTATTATTTTACCATTTTAATCTTTTCGACTTTTTTTTGAAGTTTCATATCTTTTCTCATTTTAGTTATCATTATAGCACATGGTTGTTACATTTTAGTTGTATCTATTTTTCAAGTACATTGATCCCTTAGCGATGTCTGTTGAATTTTCATGTCAGTTGAAGTCGTGCATTTTTTCCCATCCCCATCTATCCCTTCATTTAGTAAATATGTACGCAGTTCCTACTCCATGCTGAACACTGTATTAGGCACTGGTTATGGAATGGGAAGCAACAGAGGCATTGCAGTGTGTGCGGCTTTCAGTCTGGTGGTGGAGTAAGCCCAAGGCTTCTCGTTGACCCCCAATATCCACTATCCCCTTCTTCATTAGAAAGAGCCCCCCAATTTGTTATGGTGAAGAATTTTCATAGCAATCATCATGCTTCCCCTAAATTTTAGTACGCATCTTTAAAAAATAAGAACATTTTCCTACATAGCCAAAATAACGTTATCACAGCTGACATTAGTAATGCCTTTTTTAAAAGATTTATTTATGTGTTTGAGAGAGAGAGAGTGGGGGGGGGGACGGGCAAGGAAGAGGGACGGAGTCTCAAGCAGACTCCTCACTGAGCACGCCCATTGCAGGGCTCAATCTCATGACCTTGAGATCATGACCTGAGCTGAAATCAAGAGTAGGGCGCTTGAACAACTGCACCACCCACGTGTCCCTCATTCCTTTTTTAAACTGAAGTATAATTAACATACTGTGTTATAGTAGTTTCAAGTGCACAATATAGTGATTCAACAGTTCTATATATTGAATAGTCTATCATATCTTAGGAACCACCCATTTTGACATTTTTCCAGTGGTCCACAAAATGTCCTTCATAGCTCTCTAGTCCAAAGAAGGATCCAGCTGAGGATCACACATCACCTCTGGTTGTTATGTGCCTCAGCCTCCTTAAAAGAAATCAGTCCTTATATTCACAAGACTGAAATGCTAAAGAGACAGGACTAACTGTCTTATAGAACGCCCCAATTTCTCAATCTGTGTGATTTCTTCTTCAGGGTATCAATTATTTTCTCTTTTCCTTGTAATTCCTGTAAACCTGGAAGTTACAACAAAAGGCCCAATTAAACTCCAACATTTTCTTTTCTTTTCTTTTTTTATGTAGGCTCCACACCTAGCATGGAGCCCAATGCTGGGCCTGAACTCATGACCGTGAGATCAAGACCTGAGCTGAGATTAAGAGTCAGTCACTTAACCAACTGAGCCACCCAGGTGCCTCTAGACTCAACCATTTTTGGCAAGATTTCACCATATGTGGTACTGTGTACTTCATATTGCATCGTATCAGGAAACAGCATATTTGACTACTGGATTAAGGTGAGGACAGACAACTCCTCTGCTATAAAGCTACTTTTTTTTTTCCTCCTGTGAACAAAAAGTAATCTGTAGAGTTTTGGGGGGGGGTACTTTATGAAGGTTCTTTTCTCAGCCATTCGCCTAATAGGGTTTTTTTTTTTAAGATTTTATTTACTTATTTGAGAGAGAGACAGAGAGAGTGAGAGAGAGAGAGAGAGAGGGAGGGAGAGAGAGAACAAGCAGGGTGAGGGGCAGAGGGAGAAGCAGACTCCCTGCTAAGCAGGGAGCCCAATGCAGGACTTGATCCTGGGACTCCAGGATCATGACCTGAGCTAAAGGTAGACACTTCATGGACTGAGCCACCTAATAGTTTTAACACAAACTGATAATCTGTGCTCAAGCAATAATTTCATTAAGGAACTCACCATTTTTAACTGTGTGTTTAGCCTCTTCCAGCTTGAATAAAGACCACATTTACCTTCCTGATTCCTGCTGAATGGAGCAAGATGGCTGGAGCTTGAGCAACCATTTTGGACTGTGAGGTGGAAGCCATGCTGAATTTGGTGGAGCAGTGAATCTAGGTCTCCTATGACCATGGAGCTATCAAACTAAACTTAATCTATCTAGCTCTAAACTTTGTTTATATGAGTGGAAAATGAACTACTATTTTTTCCAGCCACTGTATTTTTGGCTTTCAGCAGTTGAACCAAATCCTAACTGATACAACAAAGAAGACAATAAACAAGAAAACAAGTATATATTTACAATTTTAGTAAATGCTATTTAAAAAAAAAAAAAGAATAGAGGGATAGAAAATAGCAGGCTACTAAGATCAGGTAACAAGGAAAGGCCACTCCAAGGAGGTTACATTTAAGTTAAGAGTGGAATGCTGAGGGGTGCCTGGGTGGCTCAATCGTTAGGCGTCTGCCTTTGGCTCAGGGCGTGATCCTGGCGTTCGAGGATCAAGCCCCACATCTGGCTCCCCCGCTGGGAGCCTGCTTCTTCCTCTCCCACTCCCCCTGCTTGTGTTCCCCTGCTTGTGTTCCCTCTCTCGCTGGCTGTCTCTCTCTGTCAAACAAACAGACAAACAAACAAACAAATAAATAAATAAATAAAGGAGTGGAATACTGAGAAAGAGCTAACCGCATGAGGTTGTAGGGAGTATCCTAAACAGATGAAACAGGGGGCACAAAGTGATGAGGTTGGGAGGGGCTTGCTTGACATGTTCAAGGAATTAAAAGGAGGCAGTGTGGCTAGAGCTTACTGGCACCAGACATGGTGAGACCGGGGAGCAACTATCACACCATCCTGGATTAGTGAGTCATGGTAAGAGCGGGTCACTGTGGGAATTTTTTTCAAGTGTCATATTAAGAGTTGTAAGCAGGATGACATGGGTTTATGTTCTTAAAAATGATTCTGACTTCGTGTGGAGAACAAATGGGGATCAAAAGTGAAAGCACTGTCACCAGAAAGCAGGCGACTGTGGTGCTCTGGGCAAGAGAAGATGGGCGACTGTGGCGGCGCTGGGGAGGCGGAGCGAAGACCAGTGAGAGAGGGATACGAGGGAGGAAGGGCAGGACTTGCGGTTGGATGGGATGTAGGAAGAAGGAAGAATCAGAGATAAAGCTCGGAGATTCCGGCTTAAGCAACTGAGCCCGTGGGTGTGCCTTTTTTGAAAGTGAAGGAGATTGGGCGAAGAAGGGGCGGGAAGCGGGAAGCCGGAAGTAGCAGGGCAGAGATGGTGGGAGTCAGGGTTCCACTTTCGACATCCTGAGCTCAAGATGTTGAAGCAGAGGTGTCCAGCGGGCGATTTGAGATAAATATCCAGAGCAAGAGCGCAATATGTGGCTTCTAGTGTTTTAAAAAATTCCACATCCACAAATTACCACTGTTGATACTTTAAAAAACAACAACAACTTTGGTCTCTCAGTACTTAATCAAAAGAAAGAAACCACATGAATAAATCTATTTCTGGTAATATTAATAATGGTGTCAGGCAATGAATAAACAGAACCATGTTTATGTTTGGAAACGTGATAATGTCAGAACATTCTAAATGTTAACATGTTCCATTGTGGTTTGTTTAGAAATTAAACCAAAAAATAATTTGCTAATTACTTTTGGGGTGTCATTTTGGTAAAATGATGTGACAGATACCTTCAAGTTGTATCTGTTTTACTTATGACATGCTACACGAAATATTAACGTTTGATTTAAAAGATCTGAATTAGGTAAAATATTAATTAAAGATAAACAATTAGAACTTTCAAATGGTAAGAAAACACATGATAGCAAAACATTTTTTAGAGAAACTTTCAGAGTCACCTCAGGAATAGATCATCTGTAGCACTCTCTCAACGATCATTAATATTAAACCCCACAAAAGTTTTTATTTTTATTTATTTATTTGGGGGAAGAGAGAGAGAGCAAGTGTGCACGTGAGCAAGAGAGAGAGCACAATCAGGGGGAGGGGCAGATGGAAAGGGAAACGCAGGCTCCGCACTGAGCAGAGAGCCCTACGTGGGGCTCGATACAGAACCCCAGGCTCATGACCCGAGCCAAAGGCAGATGCTTAACCAACCGAGCCACCCAGTCACTCTCAAATTAGATTACTATTACAGATAAACAACTTTAGCTTTTCCATTTGGAGTGCATGTATTATATTCTATGGGTTTTTAAATAGTGCACTCAAAATAAGCCAGTTTGCATATGACGGAAAGAATGCAAATGAAATCACAGAGCTAAGTTTAGCCAGTATATTACTGATTGATATCTTTAGCCTGAAAGAGCCACTGGTCCTACTCTAACAGAATATCTTCTTTAGCTAACATTCTACTGGCAGAGCTTCTTCATACCAGAATCCACCATCATACATCCAGCTCATACAAACAGATTTTACTAAAACATTTATTTTTATTTATACCACATTTTCTTCACATTTCTGCAACTAAAAGGTTCTCTTAACTCTCACTCATAAAAAAAAATCTCACTCAGAATTTCTGTATTTCACCCATATGCCTTCTACCACTATTTTCTAGAGTGATGGGTGTGTTGTACTTCCTCTATAAGGGGCTGCCTTTACAGGCATTTTCAGACATTTAAACCAAAATGAAATCAGGTAAGACTATACCAAAGAAAATGAATAGATGTGTCCACCAAAAGACATGTAAAGAACGTTCAGTAAAGCTTTATTCACCTCTAAAACTTTAAAAATAAAAAATCTAATATCCGTCAATAGTAGAATGGATAAATTCACACAATGGAATACTATACAGCAAGTAAAAAGAACAAACTACTGCTATACACAGCATGGGTCAATCTCAGAGAACTGCTGCTGAGCAAAAGAAACCAGGCACACGTATACCAAAATACAGTAATACAGTATAATTCCATTTCTATGAAGTTTAATAAAACACAAAGCTGATCTATGTATTAAAAACCAGAACAATGGTTGCTGGCTTGGGGAGGTATTACTGGCTGGGAAGCAACTCAGTGGGGCCTTCTGGAATGCTAGAAATGTTCTTTACTTAGATCTAGGTGGTAGTACACAGTTATACACACACATATATACACATGCATGCATATGTATATATACATGTAGAAAATAAACTTTAAGATTAGTGCATTTTACTGTATGGATATGTATCTCAATAATTTTAACTCAGTAGTAAATTATAGTACATCTTCCAATAGACAATAGAACTTTAAAAAAAGAATAGCTAAATCGTGGAAGGAGCTGAGATGCCCCTCAACAGATGATTGGATTAAGAAGATGTGGCCCATATATACAATGGAATATTACTCAGCCATCAAAAAGAACGATTTCTCAACATTTGCAGCAACATGGACGGGACTGGAGGAGATAATGCTAAGCGAAATAAGTCAAGTAGAGAAAGACAATTATCATATGGTTTCATTCATTTATGGAACATAAGAAGTAGGAAGATCAGTAGGAGAAGAAAGGGAAGAAGAAGGGGGGGTAAACAGAAGGGGGAATGAACCATGAGAGACTGTGGACTCTGGGAAATAAACTGAGGGCTTCAGATGGGAGGGGGGTGGGGGAATGGGATAGGCTGGTGATGGGTATTAAGGAGGGCACGTATTGCTTGGTGCACTGGGTGTTATACGCAACTAATGAATCATGGAACTTTACATCAAAAACCAGGGATGTACTGTATGGTGACTAACATAATATAATAAAATAATATTATTTAAAAAAAACTAAAAAAGGAAAAGAACTATATGAATCAAATGGGATGATATCCAAACATATTAAGCAAAAAAAGCAATTGGCAGAATAGTTTGTTTAGAATTTTCCCATTTGTGTGTGTTTGTGAGTGTGTGTGTTTGTGTTTTAATAAATATATATAGGTTGTATATTCATGGACAATTTCTGGAAAGATATTTGGGAAATTGTTCATAGCAGTTACCTTAGACTATTGGCATGTAGGACTAAAGGTTAGGGTTTGTACATAGACTTTTTTTTTCAGTTTATATTTTATGCTTTTGATATAATTTCTAACCTAATTTAAAAGATTTCTTTAATCTTTTCTGTGTTTTAAAAATTGCATTAGTTTAAGACATATGAAATTGTCATTTTTATAAGTCAAAAAGTGAGAGAATATTGACCGTTTCATATAGTTCCATCTAATACAATGAACAGATATAAAGGAAATATATAAAAACATTCATTTAGACATTACTAATTCAGAATTTGAAATAATTTGCATGTCAACATAAAGACTATAACCCAAAACCAATATGATTTGATTATATATTTGGGTTTAATATTTGTTACCCAAAAGTAACTTAATAACCCCTTTTCAAATTGATTATAATTGGAACTGTTCACAAACCAATAATTTCTAGTAGTTTCTGAACCTATATAGTATTATTATAGAAATACGATGAAAATGGAAAATCTGGGGACAGATTCCAGTTCTTTCCCTGGCTATCTGATCTAGGATAAGCTGCTTGATTGCTCTGGACTTTAATTTTCTTTAGTATAGCTTGGAGAAAATAATGCCTGACCTATAAGATTACACAAAAGATTAACTTATTGATGCATGTAAAAGCTGTTTGGAAAGTTTAATAAAACACCATCCAAATGTGATCATTATTGTTTTAAATGAAGAAAGGAAATAGCCCATATTTACTTTGAAGAGATCAAGTTGGCATTACCTCCAGATTGTAATTTATGTTCTTCCGGACGATGGTTCTCCAGTCTTTGATCTCAGGATCTCTTCAGACCCTCTGCGATATGGATCTTGGTTATTAACATATACTGTAATATAAATTTAAACCAAAAATGTTTTAATACCTATTTTAAAATAATATTAATATACCCATTCATGTTAACATAAATAACTTTTATGAGAAATGGCTATTTTTTCTAAACCAAAAACCAGACATCATTTTACATTTTTGCAAATTTTTTTGTCTAGCTTCATGCAAGACAGCTGGACTCTCCTATCTACTGCATACTATCTGTTGCCACATCCTGTTTGGGTTGAAGTATACGAAAACAATTTGGCCTTACACAGTAAGTAGTTAGAAAAGGAAGAATTTGATAGTCTTTTCAGATAATGATTGATATAACTATTTGATACCATATCAAAACCCAGTAGTGGTAGTTCCTTAAAGGTGATTTACAAAGAATCTGAAACCAATGAACTTTGGTTCGTTGCTTTGTTGTGAACAAGAAGTTTTCATAAATGAACTCCTCCTCTACAACATTAAAATCCACTGGTCGATCTTGAACTTCGAATGGCTCTCTCACCCACCCTTAATTAGGTAACATTTTTCATTGGCCATACTGAAAATAGCAGTACATAGACTTATTCAGGTCTTCCTAACACATTTCCTTATACAATACTAAAAAATCATGTTAATTGTTATCACTACCCAACTCATCAGAAAAGTCTTTTAGTCGTGGGAAACTATCAAACTCAAAACTCACCGTGGTACATACAAGTTTACCAAAATTCTGATTTTTGCTGAAAAACTCAAATTTTAACTTTAGAAAATACTATAGTAAGTTTTTTTCCCCCTTCACTTGACAGGCACCTGGATGGTTCAGTCAGTTAAGCTCCCAACTCTTGGTTTCAGCTCAGGTCAAGATCTCCGGGTGGTGAGAGGGAGCCCTGTGCCTGGCTCCACGCTCAGCGGGTGTCTGCTTGACATTCTGCCTCTCCCTCTCGCTCTGCCCCTCCCCCTTCTCAAGCATATGCATGCACGGGCACTCTCTGTCGCTCTCTCAAATAAATTAATCTTTTTTTAAAATGACAGGCTCACTTCATTTGCTTTTCTGAAAACTTCTGCCGAACACCCAAGTTTAAATAAATAGTTTGTATTTCAGTGATTCTTTCAAGTAAACATGATGTTCCGTAGAAACGAAGTGGTTCGTTCCGTTTGCACTCGAACCACTGCCTGGTGCTTTTCTTCAAGGCAATCACTGCACTTTTTCATACTTCGGGATGCGGCCACAGCGCTTGACGCGCACCTCTCGCTCTGTCACCCAGATTATTAAAAATACAAATTTTCAAGGGTCAAGATTTAACAAAATATAATAATTTTTACGGCTTCAACAAGGCCCTTGTTAAGTGAAACTAGGTTTTCTTTTGTTTTGTTTTGACTCTGAGAGCGTGGCAGCGAAGAATACAGTGACGGGTAGGACACTATAGAGCCACTGCCTACGGTTTCTGCCCGGGACACCCGCGTTCTCATTACGTGTGCCTCATCAGTGCACAACTAGTGAGGAGACTGGCACAGACAAAAGAAAGGCAAATAACGTCTTAACAGCATTAGGGGAAATATTTGCACCTTTAGACCCTCTGAAAGCATCTCAGGAGCATCCAGGGTCAGGGGAGGCCCCACTTTGAGAACTGCTGAGCTAAGCTGAAGACAACAGATGCATTTTACTAGCTCAGAGCCGCCCCTAACGAGGCTGATTAAAATAGCTATGGTTACTCCAATCGTGTTCAAGAAATCAATTATTTAGGCTATGTAGTTCTAATCTTTATTACTGAGATGCAAAGAATGTTTCTCATCTCTATCCGCGTTCTTCTGGAAAATTAAAAGTAACGTTACTTGGCCCTCTGCACCTCCTTCCTCACAAAAAATCAGCAAGTCCCTGTAATACTTAAAATGCTCCTCTTAAAAAGTACATTCAATTCTGCCATTTTCTAAGAGCTGGCTGAAAATATCTGCATGGCCAGAGAAGACCTATGCACAGTCGATGAATATTAAGCAGATAGAGTTACGACGCATGGGGGAGTGTGGAGTGTAATTGTTTACCCCTGTTCCAGGAGAAGAGTAGAAATTTACTTTACCTCTAGAAAAATCAGCCTGTGGGTTTTAAGGCACTCAGGGAAGACTTCTGCTTCCTCCACCTAACCATTCTTCCAAAACTTTTAAGATAGGCGGTCCCCAAGAGAGGCCCAACCAACATTCCCGGGGCGCCTCCTGGGCCTGCGGCTCCACCCAGCAGCCAAGCTCCGCCCAGACTCAGTGCTGGTGAGAGAGCTGGAAAAGAGGGCCCAGCGGGGAGCGGAACCAAGTCAGCCTGCTGGCAAATGGGATGATGTTGGAGGAAGACACAGGAATACGAATGAAGCCAAGCAGATAGGATGAGAACTGGGGAGCGGGGACCAAGGCAGGGATGAAGCATGAAGAGGAAGCGCCAAATACGGGATATAAGGAACACATGCACCAACTCTCTTTAATTTTAAAGTTTGGTTTGTTGTTTTTTTTTTTTTAAGATTTTATTTGTTTATTTGACAGAGAGAGAGAGCACAAGTAGGCAGAGCAGTAGACAGAGGGAGAGGGAGAAGAAGACCCCCGGAAACCACCCCCCGACCCCCGCTGAGCAAGGAGCCCCATTCGGGACTCGATCCTCGCACCCTGGGATCATGACCTAAGCCGAAGGCAGACACTCAACTGACTGAGCCACCCCAGCGCCCCTAATTTAAAAGTTTGGCCAGTTAGTGCATGTGATTCTGATGGCGGCGACTGTACATGTGACGAATGGAGAGCAACCACCATTAACCAAGGCAGAGAAACGTGCAGAGCAGGGTTCGTCAAGCCTTGGCACTAGTGTCCTTACGAACCAGGTAATTCTTTGTTACGGGGACCATCCTGTGCCTTGTACAATACTTAGCAGGATCCCTAGCTGCTACCTGAAAGATGCCAGTAATACTCCCTCCCGGTTGCGACAACCAAAAATGTCTCTAGACATTGCCAGATGTCCTTGCGGGGAGCAGTGAGGCGAGGGGGCAAAATTACCCCTACTTAAAAACCCCAGGTCTAGATGTATTATTATCTCAGCATATAAAACTCTCCATTCCTTTCAAGGACAAACTGATTTTTTTGTAATGTGACTTTCAATCTCAAAGCTCATGCTGAGTTCTCGGGGATAGTTTCAGATTCTGCCTTAGTTTCTTCAGGAAACAAGAATTGGCTACGAGGGGGCTCCCACCTGTGATCTAGAAGGTAAAGCGTCTACCGGGAGTCGGTCACCCGGGTCCTACTACGGCTCTGCAATTAACCCCTTGGGCCTCACATCATTTCTCAGAGGGGTATGATAGCACCTCACCTACTTCTGACAGGTAATTATAAGGCCACAATAAAAGGAGATGTCAAAGGGCTTTGAAAAGTTAGGAGAAAATATAGTCAGACATAATTAACTTCAAAACGGAAACCCATTACCGAATGACTTTAAGGCGTTTGATTTGCCTGGCTGGCACAGGAGTGGGACCCATCTGCCACTAAAATACCGGTCACTTACTTGCTACTGCTTGTGCAGAGAACAACCGTGACCTGATTCTATGAAAAATTACTGCAGGCAGTCACTGACGTCCCACACGCCATTTGTAGACGAGCTCTTCCTAGCAAACAGTAGCCCAAACCCTTCACCAAAGTCCCAGCGCTGCTGCCGCGGCTGTGACTATAATGGGGATAAAGCCCCAAACACCCCAGCATCTTTTGAGAGGTTCTGTGCATTTATTAGTGAAGGCAGGAAGAAGAGTGGTAAAAGCTATAAATAGTTTAGGAGAGAGGACTCCAAATAACTCTGTGACACGGAGGTGTTGTAGTGACTGAGTTAGCTTGACAATTTTAGGATCCGAAAGAAGAGAGAAGAGCAGAAAGGAAAGCTGGAAGATTGTTAAGATAAACTGCATTTTCCAGAATACAGAAAGTAGAAATGGTCACTATCTTCCTCCCTCTGCTTTCTGGCCTCAATGGTTCCCATCACTACTCCATATCATTAAAATATTCTTCCTTTGTATGGGCGTGCCCAACTTGTGTAAATAATTCCTTACTGGAAATGTGCTGTTTCTAGCTTTTCTTTCTTTCTTTTTTTTTTTTAAGATTTTTATTTATTTATTTGACAGAGACAGCCAGCAAGAGAGGGAACACAGGCAGGGGGAGTGGGAGAGGAAGAAGCAGGTGATGTGGGGCTCGATCCCAGGACTCTGGGATCATGCCCTGAGCCGAAGGCAGACGCTTAACGACTGAGGCACCCAGGCGCCCCTGTTTCTAGCTTTTCTTTTTTTTTTTTTAAAGATTTTATTTTTATTTAATCGACAGAGATAGAGACAGCCAGTGAGAGAGGGAACACAAGCAGGGGGAGTGGGAGAGGAAGAAGCAGGCTCATAGCAGAGGAGCCTGATGTGGGGCTTGATCCCACAACGCCGGGATCACGCCCTGAGCCGAAGGCAGACGCTTAACCACTGTGCCACCCAGGTGCCCCTGTTTCTAGCTTTTCTATCTTTCCACTTTCTTCCTTTCCTTCTTTTTCTCTTCTAATTATAAATAAAACTGGGTAAACACCATCAACAAACTGTTATAGGTACATATATGTTTCCCTAGATGCTGTGGAGTTTCTGGATGACAGGCACATTTTAGAAGATTTCTTTAAAAAAATATTTCATTTGGTAAGTTTTTTGAGGATTCTTTCTCTTTAATTACCATGGTGCCATCTTGCTGTTCTAGATATATCTGTACTACTTAGCACTTGAGCCCTTGCCTAATGATACTTGATATACATTCTAATTTTGAAATTATCCAAAGGAATGTTTACGTGATCTTCAAATTTGGAAAATCCCTAAATATAAAGATCACAATTATAATCATTCTTTTTCTTTTTCAGGATGACCATTTGTGCTTTATACTTCTTTAAATGTGCCATATTTATTTCAAATAATCAAAAGAGAAATTATTCCAGTGTTCTTTCTGAAACTCTACCTGCCCCCCACCCAAACAAGCTTGGCCAGTTGCTGGAATTCCTCATTCTGTCATCTTCTTTAATTGCCTCTTCTAATTTCCACCCCCTCCCCCATGTAATTATTTATTTCTGCAATTTTATGAGGCAATTCTATAAAGAGGCTAGACTGGATTTTACATATTTTAAAATTAATTATAAACCAAAGTTTTGCTGTAGGTACTATGCAACCAAGACCATTCTAACTAGCCATCTTTTCTACAGAAACCGTTTTTTAAATGAGGTTTATTGCCACATGTAAACTTCGATGAGCTTTTTCTTTCCTGCCAGGGAAAACCTTTAGCTCTCATTATATATCTCTTTCCATAAATATCAAACAGCCAAGAGCATTAATTCCATATTCCAATGTGCATCTTATCATATGAAACTATTTACAGTAGTGTCTACAAATCACTTTATAGAAAACATAAATATGCGACAGCGTAACAGTCGGTTGTGACTATTATAAGAAACGGTAGCAGTAACTCAGTTTTCTTGTGTTGTCCATAGGCTGAGAGCAGAAGGAAAAAGGCAGCATCTTGGTGCACTTAGGGGAACGGCTGACGGCTGCCTCGGTATGTTCTGGGAAGAATTCTGAGAAGGACAACAGAATGCTAACACGTGACGTTTGCATGAAGCGACATCACTATGGCAATGTGCAAAAATACCAGGGAATCTTTTAGGTGCCGCTTGAAAATACAATCTCCAGAATTCCCATTTGTCTTCAGACTGCTCACATCAATGGCTTCCTGGGGTCATCTGCTGTACCGATGTACTGAAAATTGTCTAAGAGCCCGACGCATGGGTATTGAAAACCAAGAAGAACATTAGAAATAAGGAACAATTTTCTTCACATACAAGCAAAGAGGCTGCCCATCACTGGTAAGTGACAGCGTCAGGACCTGAGCCTCAGTCTCTGACATGAGACGTGGTGGACCAGCCACACTACCACAGTCTGAGGGCCACCCGCCCCAGTCACATCACAGGTTAGGCCAAAGCCACAGCATGTCCCCAGAGCAACACACAAGCCTCCTCCATCAATGAAACTAGGTGGCAACTAGCAAGCACAGTCTACCCTTCGCCTGTCCCTCGGGCACTTGCGTTCTCGCGGGTGACATGCTTCGGGACTCACCTGCTCGGCAGGCTGCTGTGGCACTGAGCGACTCTAAAGCTAGCTCAGAGCGGAATAGCATCAAATAAGGAAACAGCAACGTAGAACCATGTTTGCCCCATTTTTCTCAGATGGGATAAAGTAGATTTAGAAATGATACTCCAGTTCTTCTTTTACATTATAGAGGTGAGGCAGCAGTAACCAAAAAAGTAATCGATTTTCTATTACTAAATACGTTTGGGCTTTGTTGGAGATTTTAGCCTGCCTTCTGTCTCCCTTTCTTCAAAGGAAGAACAACGCAAACCTGCTAAAAAGTACTTGCAAGATACCACTCTGAGAATCGTGGGTATACAAAGCGGCCATACAAGATCATTAAAAAATGAACTCTACTTTCCAAAGATTTACCGTCCAGTAGGGACACTATGTGTAAACAGAGTGAAAGGGGTAAGTGCTTTAAAAGGCGGTACGTGCAAAGTGCTGTGGGAATTTAAAGGAAGGAGTAATTACTTCCAGCAAGAAAGATTCAGGGAGAAAGTGAAATTTAAGGCTACTGAAAGAGAGGTAAAATTTGAAAAAGTGGTTAGAGAGGGAGGGAACTTTAGATTACGAGCATGGAATGATGACAGAAGTAGAAAAAGCGAGGGCAGGTACTGGGGAAAAGGAAGTTCGAATTCCACCTGAGCATGGGAATAAGGATGGGACATGGGAAGTGGAAAATAAAGTCAAAAAGATCAACTGGGCCAGTAGACCTGGTAAAATGTTACAGATCAGGATGGTCCAGGCAGGAGGTGAGGAGAGACTGTGTTCAGGCAGCATCTTGGAGGTGGGCGTGGGGAATGCAGAGAAGGTTCTGGACACAAGAGCTCTGCTGGTAGAATCTAGGTTTGGCAGCTGATTGATCGATCTACCAGGCAAAGAACAAGAGAAGAGCCAAAAAGGCTGTCAAGGCTTCAAATCTCAGTGCGTGGGGAGATGATGGGGATAAACCCAACCATCTTGTCCTCTGGAAGCAGAAGGTCACACCGGTGCTGGCGAGAAATGGATTGTGTCCGGTGGGTGACTCGTCCTGAAGGAACAAACAATATGTCTTCTTCCACCTCTTGGGAGGACAGACGGGGCTTGGTGTCCTGCAGGGCTAGCCTTCGTGGCCCCAGAGCAGAGGTGAGCGACCTTTTTTCCTTCAGGTCTCATCTGCCGAGTCTGTCAGGTAACCTAGATGAGGAAAGAGCCCGATATCGAAACGGTTCGTGGTCCCGTGAGAACCTTGGCAGGGCTGCCGGACTTTCTGATCTTTCAATGCAATCTTTTGGTCTTAAAAAGGCAAAAGAAAGGAAAACAACTTCTTTTGGAAGGAAGTGACATAATACTTCTTTTTCCACATTTGGAGGTCTAAAAAGGGCGCTGGCTTTATCCTTTTTGCAGCTACTACACACGAGAAAATGAACCCCAAACGCATTCCCTGTCCGACCGTGTTGGATGTATACAACACAGCCTTGTGTGTGCGCAGACGCACAGGCAACATTCTGAATATTAACGTTTCTGATTATTGTACTAATTGTGAACCCAGAGAGGGTTTTTTGTCATCCCAGTGATGAAAACGCCCCTTGCCTTTGTGCTCATCAGGACTGCTAATTCAGTTTATCAAGTACGGGGGAAAGAAGACCTCAACACACTTAAATTCTGCTTTGTTCCTCATGCTGATTTTAAATACGACAGCCATTTTATTCTCCAGTAGATGGGTCGTTTACTTGGGAGAAGGCCAAAACCAAATATCATTCTTTGACATAATCACGAAGCATAAATGTGCAAAACTTCATGTCCATTGTGATTGTATCTGTAATCTCTGAAACTAGGAAGATCATTTCTCATTGGCTCTACCATTTGCTGGTCTGGAATACAGGCTGACGGAGCTGTATATATTGTTAATATAGGAACCAAAATGTATTATTTGCCTGGTGCCTTGGTCTACACTGGCTCTCCATAAAAGCGCTAGTAAATAATCACCACTGTAACTGTTTTCTACACTCTCAGAAGTTACACCACAACTAAAATGTTATTGGAGATGCATTTATGCCCCCAAAGTCAAGGACTCAAGAAGAGCCAAATTAGGAGCAACCACTAAAAACTAAACCACCGCACTCCCAAGGAAGGCCGTAAAATAGGCAGTCCCCTGCTGGGCTGCCTTGGCAAGCCCAGGCTTGGTGACTAGCCCCATTTTATCCACTCCCGGCCAGTGTCTATTCCCTTCACTATGGGACAGGACTCCTTTGGTGCCAGCAGGAGTCAAAGTCAAACCCACTGGTTACGACAACGGTCATGATTTATGGCAGATGAGGCCTGCTTTCATGCATAAATGCACTCCCTGTTGGCATAACAACCACTCACATTGATACAATCCTTTTAAGAGACCAACCTGCAACATGTTTCAAGAGCCTTGCCTGTCTCTATCCTTTGACCCAGTAATTCCACTTAAGAAAATAATCCTAACTTTTGGCAAAGCTCACTAAAGCAGTCAACAGTTCAGCAAATATGTACTGTACTGAGCACTACACATCATAAACCAGGTTAGATGTTGGAAATCATAAAATCATGGCAAGCCCTTGGGGATTTCGCGGTTGACTGGAAATGTATTTTTATCATTTACTGAATGCCTGCCATGTGCCAGTTACTCTGCTAGGCATTTTTATGTTTTCTCAATCATTATAACCTGTAAAGTAGTACCACCCACGTCTCACACTAATGTGGTCGAGTAACTTCCCTAATTCACACAGCTAAGCAGCATTTCTGAAATTCAAACCCAGGTCTAGAGGTCTCCAAATTATGTGCTTTACCCACTACACCTTGCTGCATTATAATTTTTTTTTATTATGTTATGTTAGTCACCATACGCTACGTCATTCGTTTTTTGTGGGGTTTTTTGTTTTAAGATTTTATTTATTTGACAGAGAGACAGCGAGAGAGGGAACACAAGCAGGGGGAGTGGGAGAGGGAGAAGCAGGCTTCCCGCCGAGCAGGGAGCCCGATGCGGGGCTCAATCCCAGAACCCTGCGATCATGACCTGAGCCAAAGGCAGATGCTTAACCAGTGAGCCATCCAGGCACCCCGTACATCATTAGTTTTTGATGTAGTGTTCCATGATTCATTGGTTGCGTATAACACCCAGTGCTCCATGCAATACGGGCCCTCCTTAATACCGTCACCAGGCTAACCCATCCCCCCACCCCTCCCCTCTGAAATCCTCAGATTGTTTCCCCGAGTCCACAGTCTCTCATGGTTCGTCTCCCCCTCTGATTTCCCCACTTGATTTTTCCCTTCCTTCTCCTAATGTCCTCCCTGCTATTCCTTATGTTCCATGAATAAGTGAAACCGTATGATAATTGTCTTTCTCACTGCATTATAATTTAAAACAACAGTAACAACAATCGACATATCAATAACCACCAAAGGTTAACAATAAAGAGAGGAGTAAATAAATTAATATCAATAGGTTGGATATGCAGCCGTTAAAAGTGATGTCTGTGACAGTGGTCACAACACAGAAAAATGCTTGCATGTGAACATACTAACAAAAGCAGGATGCGAATCTCTAAGTGCAGAATGATCTCAAGTATGTTTAAAGTAGAGAGATACACACACACACACACACACACACACACACACACAGAGGAAGGAAAAATACCGTCGTTGTTTTTTTAAAATAGGCAAACCTATACCTTCACTTAAATAATACAAAACGAAGGGGATTGTAAGAGAAGTTGTGCTTCCATATGTAACCTGGATAGAGCAGCTCCCCCAAGCCTGCAGGATTCACTTTGTAAAATGGGCACTGGAGCCTCTCTTTTCTAACAGCCATACAGAATTTCCTCCCCCTCCTCTCCTCTTCCCTTTACCTAACCTGGGAGTCAGGTTTCTTCATAGAGAGAGAATCAATAGGATGTACAGAGAGATTGGTGGTCAGGAGATGGCTCGTGCAGTTGTGGGGGCTGGCGGGGTCTGAAATCTCAGAGCAAGTGGCAGACTTGAGACCCTGGAAAGGGTGGATGCGGGTGTCTTGAGTCAAAGGCAGACTGGAGGCAGAATTTCTTTCTTTGGCAGGATCTCAGTATTTCCTCTTAAGGCTTTCGACTGATTAGATCATGTCCACTCACAGGAAGGGTGATCTGCTTTACTCAAAGTCTACTGATTTAAATGTTAATCACATCTAAAAAATACCTCACAGCAACCTCTAAACATACTTGAGGGTACAACTAGGCACCAGCATCAACCAAGCCGACACATAAATCTGACATGAAATCCTTCTCCAATCTACACACACACACACAAAGGAATTTGTATTTCAGAGCCTGTCTGAACTCATTCCATCCTTTGGTGCATTTTGTAAAGGCCCCAGCCCCTAGCAGTAGACGTTATGAGCCATGAATATCATCTTGCTATACATTTGTTGGGTCATAATAAATTGAATTTGGAGCTCCTTAAGGCTTACAAAGTAAGTTCGTGGATACATCTTGTGTGATCTTCACAACAATCCATCCTTGTAGTCCTCGAAGGGCCAAAATTAAGGCCAGAGGATTCCTTTTTTTTTTTTTTAAGATTTTACTTATTTATTGAGAGAGAGTGAGCGAGCAAGGGGAAGGGCAGAGTGAGAGGAAGGGAAAAAATCTCAAGCAGACTCTTCGCTGAACACAGAGCCCGACTTGGGGCTCCTTGATCTCATGACCCTGAGATCACGACCTGAGCCAAAATCGAGAGTCACACACTTAACTGACTGAGGTGCCCCAAGGCCAGACAGTTCTCATGACATGTCCAAGATTGTAGAGTTAATAGACAACAGAGCCAAGAAAAGTCAATCTTCTGAAATCAAGCCCCTTGTAACAAACATATATCACAGACAGAAATGCCACAGGTCCTCAAGGATAGCAGCTATTTTAATTTAATTTAATTCAATTTCTCAATTAATCTACATTGGAAGCACATAAAGATGAAGGTGCCTGGCTTATTGCCCAGGAATCCAAAGCTGTGTAGCAAGTTCCAGAACTAAACACTGTCCACAAGTAAGGGTTTGGTTTGTTTTTTTAACTTTGACTAAAGTACAGCCTGCTACTCAGATTAGACATTTACAACTTAACACATTTTCACAAAACGAATACCCCCAGGTCACAGTTACTGAGAGCAAGAAATGGGACCTGACTAGCATCTCAGAAGCCCCTTGGGGACCCTTCCCAGCCAACACCTTCCCCATAAAGGTTACCACCATCCAGAAGTCTATCACCGCCCACCGATTTTGCCTGCTTTTCTGCTTTACATAAGTGAAATTCTCTTATATGTGTTTTTTTGTACCCGGCCTCCTCTGTTCTACAATAGATTTGTGCAATTAATCCACTACTTTGTGCAGCTGTGCCGCTGGTGCGTAGCATCCCATGGTCTCAAAAGGCATACCATTGGTGTATCCAGCCTCCAGATAACACTCTGGGTTGTTTCCAGCTCGGGGATACGGTGAACAGGGCTATGAACGTGCTTGAACGTGAGTCTCGGTCCATCTACATATGTAGTTCTTTTTTTTTTTTTTTTTAAAGATTTTATTTATTTATTTGAAAGAGACAGAGACAGCCAGCGAGAGAGGGAACACAAGCAGGGGGAGTGGGAGAGGAAGAAGCAGGCTCATAACGGAGGAGCCTGATGTGGGACTCGATCCCAGAACGCTGGGATCACGCCCTGAGCTGAAGGCAGACGCTTAACCGCTGTGCCACCCAGGCGCCCTACATATGTAGTTCTGCTTGGCATATACCTCGAATTAGAATCGCTGGGTCACATATCTGCATAAATTCAATTTTACTGAAAAGTGCCAAATAGCTTCCCAAGTGGTTGTACTGACGTACACACCACTAGCCTTTGACGAGATTTCCAGCCGTTCTACACACCGTTAGCAATCGTTGTCTTTTCAGCGTTACGGATGTGTTTTACAACACGTGGATCTCTCCAAAACAACATATACATAGGTTTGCATTTTTTAAACTTCATATAAATGGTATCATGCTGAAAATAGTCTACAATTTGTTTTTGAGATTTATTTCTATTTATACATAGAGTGCAATTTAGTCTCTTTTACTGCTGTTGAACATCCCCATTTTTCAAATCTGAATCCTGCTGATGCCCGTTAAGGTTGTTTCCATTTTTTCCACAATTAAAAATGATGATGCAAAGACCATTGTTCGGGTACCTCTGCACCCATGTGTGAGGATTTCTACAGAAGGCGACGGCTGATGATAGTATATGCAGAGTTTCAGTTATCCTAGATACAGCCAAAGTGCTTTCCAAAATGGTTACACCAACTCCTACTGCTACAGCAGCCTACAAGAGTATCCTTTGCTCCAGATTCTTGCCAATAATTTGTATTTCCGGGATTTTTAAAGTGTTCGTCAAGCAGCTGGGTGTGTAATTTTCTTAACTCTCTGAAGTTTTCCAAATAATTTATAAATACATATACTTGCATTTGCAAGGAGGACGACAGCTTCATTCCCCTTCTCTCCTCCTACAAAGCCATGGTTCTAGAATGTTAGAGCTCTTCACAGACGTGGCCCAGGAAGCTGCTGGACTGTGTGTGACGTTTGAAGATCGTGTGTTGGGGCGGCTGCCCAAGGCCTTGTCCGTACAGCTGGAGCAGTTCTGACAGGCTCACTTCATGCTTCGAGCTCCCTTGTCCCAGGCAGGATGCGTGCGGCTGGGAAGCAGAGACGAACTCGAGGCACAGCCCACAGAAGGAACCCCGCGAGTATCCCAGGACAGAGGGAAGGAAGGCGAAGCGGGAATGACGACTTCCCCGCTTGGTCTGCGTGAAGTCTGTCTAGTTAAAAACTCAAACCCACGGGCATTCTTTTGGATGAGCTGTTAGGTGCTTTGATGATATTCTTTAAATAGTTTTTGACTTGGACTAACTCATGTCCTATGCAAACCCTTTGTTGTATATTCTTTTCTCACACGTTCTGTCAGGAGAGCTCTATGTGGAAGACGGTCAGAGCAGGGCACTCCCTGGATCTAATGGTCAATGGTACACGATCCGGGATTGAGCAGGAAGGACAAACAGGGAATCATGGTTAGAAGGTACCTTAGAAGTCATCGAATCCAAGCACCTCATTTTACGGACAAGGGACTGGGAAGACTTGCCACGTTTACGGACGAAGAAGCAGGAAGGAGAGTTGCCGGGGCCCCACGCGGCAGCCAGAGCGCGTCTTCCCACAGCGGTGTCTTTGCCCCATCAAAGGAGCAAGTTCATGACTATAAGCCAGGGCTTCTAGCCCCCTCCCCACGTCCTGCAACCACTGTGTCGTCCTTCAGGGCAGGGTCCTTGACATGGGGTTCATGGCAAGACTTTGACCCTGACAATGTTTGTTCCTGTACAGACATTTTCCTTAGGTGAGGGTCCACACCTTTCCTCAAAACATCTGGGGGGCAAAGTACATTAAAAATGACTACTTGATTTGGTGAAAGCGAGAAAGACAAGACTCTCCCGAAAGCAGAGGAACAGAGACACAGAGGGAGGAACAGAGGAAAGGAGAGAGACAGCTAAAACGGTAGAGTCCTACGACAGCAGGACACCAACCCCAAATGGATCCTCATGGGGCAACATTGTTCTAAGGGGAGGCCTTTAAAACCTTATCTGATTTCCCATCCTCTGGCCAGACGATAGCCCAAGAACAAGGTTGTCTTTAGGGTTCTTCTATCTCAGGCCACTACAAAGGAAACAAGGGGCTTAGAAAACTGAAGCCCTAGCACATTATCTATCACTGACTTAAGCATCCATATGAGTACTAAAAGCTGGTACTAACAGAGTGTGCTATTAAAATACCCTCCCCCCAGGACAGCGCTGTTAAACCCACACTCCAGGGTGAGAGGAGGGTCTCTGCTTTGGCACTGAAGCCACAGAACCTGGACTGTGACTTTCCTGCTTCTCCAGTTCTTTCCGGTCACATCCCACTTCGATCAACCCAGCCGCTCTCCTGCCTTAGCTGCATGAATGGACGTGTCAGTCGCGTATCTGTCTCTTGCCTGGATGCGCTCACAGTTCAGTGTTGAAACAGCAGAGATGTTCTACTCCAGCTAAGCAAACGGTAGCAACTGCGTGTCTGGTGCTTCAGCTATTTCTGTTTTTAGCTGTCATTTCCTAAATCTGTGAAATGCAGAAGCACTTGAGGTACAAGTCTTTTCTAGAGCAAAATGCCTTCTGGGGCTGTCCCCCTCGCTGTTCTGCAAAGGCCTGTAGTCCTGAGGCCAAGGGGACTTAGTCCAGGTGTGTGGTAAAAAGACGCCCCTGGGGGGCTCAGTGGTTGAAGCGTCTGACTCTTGATTTCGGCTCAGGTCATGACCTCAGTGTCCTGGGATTGAGCGCCATGTCTGGCTCTGTGCTTGGCACAGAGTCTGCTTGTCCCTGCTCCTTCCCCCCCACCGCCCCCACACACTCTCTCTCTCAATCTCTGTGTCAAATACATAAAATCTTAAAAAAAAAAAGATGCCCCCTGGGACTCCTGGGACATAGACTATTTTCCTCATTACTGTGATCAGCGGCTGGGGAGGGGCACGTAAACTGAATCCCCCCTGCCCCCCACCCTGGGGGTAGGGAAGCTGCCTGGATATCCGAATAGGCACACGGGGTCAAGGATAGGATTGTTAAAATTGAGAAAGGCTTACTTTCTGTAAACAGCAAATGTTTTCTAAAGAGAGATTGGCTTAACGAAAGCTTTTTTTTCTGAGTTCTCTCATTTTTTTCCTGAGTTCTCTCATTTTTTTCTGAGTGTATTCTGATTTGAATATATAAAAATGGATCTGGAGCTGCCTTGGGGGTAGGGTGGGGCTTGGGTGGAAGGTGTGTAGTTCCTCTACCTGGAAAAGTCCAGGAGCTGGGAACGCGAGACATAATAAGGTCATAGAAGTATCCTTACAAAAGAAAAAAGAAAGAAAAGGGGCCCCTGGGTGGCTCAGCTGGTTAAGCCCCTGCCTTCGGTTCAGGTTGTGATCCCGGGGTCCTGGGATCCAGCCCCACATTGGGCTCCCTGCTCACTGGGGAGTCTGCTTCTGCCTCTCTTCCCATGCTCGTGCTATCCTTCTCTCATATAAATAAATAAAATCTTTTAAAAAAGAAGAAATATCCTAAAATATGCCTCACATACAGCAATCTAACACATTTTGAAAACAGGGAAGACTAGTATTCCATTTACTATTATTGATGGTATTTAAAAAATATTATTCATGTCACTATAGTATTACCCCACATTGTCCCCAAACATGCACACTCCCCTCTGTCTCCAGCAAATCTGTAGTGCTGTTTCCTACACACTCAACAGCTTGACTGACTATGGACATCAAGGAAGTGGCTCAACTCCCTCTGCGAGGGAAGAGTGCTGCAGAGGATAAACTGCACTGATTCCAAACAGACAGAAGCTGGAGCTAGAGGCGACAAGGAATGAAGCCCCACTTCCTCCCTGTCTACCAAGATGATTCTACCAAATCATCATGAGGGCTTTCGAGTTCCACGAAATGTGGGGAAGGGCTTCGAGGCCATTCTAAGGGGCAAGGAGATTGCAGCTAATGATT
The DNA here is from genome assembly GCF_024610735.1 of Ursus americanus. NCBI lineage: Eukaryota > Metazoa > Chordata > Mammalia > Carnivora > Ursidae > Ursus > Ursus americanus. The sequence continues at coordinate 22,989,499 of NC_142133.1, forward strand.
CCCAAAGACCCTTCTCCAGCCCTGAGCTTGGAGCCAATTGCCTCCCCAAGTCCTCCTGGTAATATCTAGCAGATTACTCAAATTTAAAACCACCCAAACCAAACCCGACTCCTCCCAACAGGCTCTTCCATTCATCTTCCTCATCTCGTTACCAGCCCCACACCCACACAGCGGCTGAAGCCCCGAACGACAAGGCATCCTGGAATTCTCTCTCTCATTCACCACAGCAGCAAGCCCCGCCAGGCCCACCTCCAAGACCATCCCAAGCCTGGACATTTTGAAAAAGGACTTCCACTACCTCCGCTCTGACCTGAAATTTTCTAATTGATTAAGTTCTTCTTTCTAGCTTATCTCTTAACTCCAGCAAAAGACCCTGTGAGCAAAGCATCCCCTCAAGAAATAAGGACGGCCCTGAGCCAGCAAGCCCCCACCCATGATTGATTCCAAGGCAGGGAGAGATCTGACCTTTACCACCCACCTGAACACACTCACTGACCTCCATCCCACATTTTCCTTATATAATTCTGGAAGTATTTTCAGGATGTTGGAGACAGTCTTCAAGACACTAATCCCCACTGTCTTCCCAATACTGGTTATTGTTTCACTGATCCCACCGAAGTATCAGCCACCATTCCTCAACTGAACTAGTATAAGAACCTCCTTACTAGTCATCCTGCCTCTACTCTGGTCCCAGCGCCCTTTCTTCTACCTAGCAGTAACAGACAGGTAAGAATGTGCGTGTGTCCAAGTCAGAACTTATCACTGCACACTTTACCGTCATCCACTGTTGCACTGCAATTCAACCCCCACCCCCCCACTGTGGTCTCTGGGGCCCCAACTGACCTGGCCCTGCTCACCTCCCTGACCTCATTTCCTTCCACACTCCCTGCATTCATGGGGCATCAGGTACACTGGCCCCTTTCTATACTCACGCACATAAGCAAGCACGCGCGCGCGTGCGCACACACACACACACACACACACACACACACACACACACACGATGCTGTTTCTTGCTTCAGAGCCTTTGTACTTGCTACTCTTCCGCCTATGGTGCTTTCCCCTTAAATTTCTGCCAGGCTGCCGCAGTCCCTGAACTTCTGTCCCCCCAGCCACTCTCTAGCCTTTACTCTGTTTTATTCCTCATAACTCTTATTTGTGGTTTGATTTGCATTTTTCATCTTTCTCTCCCCATTCGGGAGCTCCATGAAGGGAGAGACTCTTATCTGCCGCTCCTAGAACAGTCCCTGGCACAGAATGGGGCTCCGCAGAACCCGTGGAATGAACGCAGCTGAGTTTCACCTGTTTCCTGCCTTCTGTCTCCCCAAAACCATCCCGAACTGCAGCGTCCGGTTGAAGCCTCAGGCGTCAGAGTTTGGTCATGACGGCTCCCCCTAAGTCGGGTAAACCGGACCAGCCGTACCTGCAGGTGCCCTGCAGGCTCCCCTGGGAAAGGCGGAGTCCTCACCGAGCTGGCAGAGGCCCGGGCAAGTGCAGATAAGACACAGGCTTCGCTCTTTCCAGGGATCCAGTTCTGTCCCTTTTCAGACCTCTCTGAAATGTTCTGCTCTTGCCATTTTTCTCTTCTCTTCAGACCTTTTCCCAAAGGGTCAAACCTTTCAGCGTGACCTTTAGTCGTGAACCACAATCAGTGACTACAAAATTTACTTTTTCTGTTCTCAATTCAATGCTGCTTACTGGGTCTGATAACTGACCTAAATAACCATGTGTGTATCTGTGTGTGTGTGTGTGTGTGTGTGTGTGTGTGTGTGTACGTGTGTGTATAAACAGCAGACGGTGAGGGCCTTGCCTTATTCCGGTTGACGGGAACCGTGCTCTGCCAGCCCGGGATGCATTTCACGAGCCTGCAGGCTGCTGTGATAGCTCTGGTAGTAAAGGACTGTTGCGTATGGTTTTTTAAATATATAAACAGAATTTGTATCTGTTCCTAGTAAATACCTATAAATACTTAGTTCAGGGGCGCCTGGGTGGCTCAGGCAGTTAAGTGTCTGACTTTGGCTCAGGTCGTGATCTCAGGGTTCTGGGATCCAACCCAGGGGCCGGCTCTGCACTCAGGAGGGAGTCTGCTTGGGATTCTCTCCCTCTCCCTCTGCCGTCACCAGCCCCCCCCCCCCGCTCGTGCTGTCTCTCAAATAAATAATTAATTAATAAAATCTTAAAAAAATACTTAGTTCAATGAATTTTATAGTTGAAGTGCTCAGAAATATAATTGAAATACCATTGAACTCGAAATGTTTTACTCACGTATGTGTGTACTTAGACATGTATGTATTCTTATACACACACACACACACATATATACATTTTGAATAAATTAAGCAATAACCTCCTTGGGCCCCAAGAGAGTGTCATTCTCCTGTGTTGCCAGAAAGGTGTTTATTGTGGTTGAGGGAGCTCCTGGCTCTCATAACCCAAAAGTGATCCCCCAGCACAGTGTAGAGGTGACACTTCCCCTGGAGCAAGCCCCACGGCATGTCCTGTGTCTCTCCTGAGACCAGGAGGAGCCAGGACACCCACAGCTCTCTCCCCACCAGACCAGGCTGATTAGGAGAGAGTCAAAGACAAGAAAAGGAGGAAAAGAAAAAATCGCTAAGAGGAAAAGGATAAAAGGGTAAATGTGGCCAACTCTGATTGGTCCCTCCCCTGATTCCAGGCAGAGAAAGACAGTCTGAGGGCCCTTCAGCTAACTCCTCTGTAAGATCTGCCAAGGAAAAAAATCAGCTTCATTTAGATATGTGTTTGTGGCTTGTACGGTTTGCTTCATCTAAGGAAAAAAAAATTGGAGAAGCAATTATAAAGGAAAAAATTTCTTACTTTTCATTTTTAAAGAAATATGAGAGGGACATGGAAATACCATAAAAGAGTCCATTCTCCCGCAATCACCACAATCCGACACCAGTGCACCTGGGTAGCAGAGGAGATGGGGCTTCAGTGGATGGAGTCATAATCTCTCTCTCTCTCTCTCTCTCTGCCATGTAAGGACACAGCAAGAAGAAAGCCATCTGCAAGCCAGGAAGAACGCTTTCACTAGGAACCATATTGACAGCACCTTTATCTGGGACCTCCCGCCTTCAGAATGGTGAGAAATAAATGTCTGATGTTGAAACCATCCAGGTTACGGTATTTTGTTAGAGCAACGTGAGCTAACAAAGACAGCGTTTTCCCTGAATTCATTCAGAGGAGATGTCCTGAGCCTCCCCAGGTACTGTTCCCGGGCTGCGGAAAGAAGCATGGCTAAAGCACACGAGGTCCCACCTTCATGATGGGACTTTGATTCTAATGGGAGGGTTAGCCACAGACAGTAGGCAAGTAACCAAACAAGTGAATTTTAGACCGGGATAAGAGCCATGAAGAAAACACAACAGGGGATGCAACCTGGAGTGATGGGAGGGGCTACTTGAGATCTGGTAGTGCAAGAAGGCTTCCTGGGGAGGGAAGGGTTGAGCTGAATGATCAAGAAGAGGCAACTGAGGCATAACCTGGTGGAGTAACATTCCAGGCACAGGGGATCACGTTTGTGCCTATGTAAGACCTGACAGTTACCTTGGAGTCAGGGCAGGCAGGGAATGAATAGACTTGACATAGACTAGAGTATGAATATCCAGAAGTGGAAGTAAGAGATACGTAGCAAGAACATTCAAGTAAGAAGCTTCAGATTTTGAATACCAACGAAATAACGATGGTCTCAGAATGGCCCTCTACTCCACGCGAGGCCGCCTCTGCCTTTTCCACATCATCATCATCCATATGACATGAAACATCTACACGACACCATTATGCTCATCACAGCCTCCAAGTCTGTTTTATTAGACAGTGGGGTACATTTGCTACAATTAACAGACCAATGTTGACACCCATTTAACTAAAGTCAACACTTAATTCAGATTCCTAATGTTTTTGTTTTTGCTTTTGTTTTCTGTTCTACGATCCCATCCAAGGTACCACAGTGCACTTAGTCACGTCTTCTCTGGCTCCTCTTGGCTGTAATTTCTTAGAAATTCCTTGTTTTTGACAACCTTGGCAGTTTTAAGGACTACTAGCCAGGTATTTTGTAGAATGTCTCTCAACTGGGATTTGTCTTGTTGTTTTTCTCATGATGAGACTGCAGCTATGGGTTATTGGGAGAAAGACCAGAGAGGTCAAGTGCCATTTTTAGCACACCATATCAAAGGTCCATACTATTGACATGACTTATCACTATTGATGTGGCCCTTGATCCCTTGGCTGAGTTCCAAATTATTTTTGATTCTTCACTCTCTCATGCCTAACACCCTGCCAGTCACTGGGCCTCTCCTAGTGGTACCAGGGTCTCTCCCCAACCCCACTTGTTGTCATCATCCCAATGGCCTCTGGTCTACACTCCCAGTCCCTTCTCAGCACCCAGCACCACACTATCAGAGCTGTCTTCCTAAAATACAACTCTCATCGTTCATATCCTTGCTCTAACCCCACTTAGGAACAACACCTCTGCTTTAGTTGGAAGATAAAGTCCGAGTCTTCCAGCATTACATGTAGGCCTCTTTCTCAACCTGACCAGAAGCGACTTTCCCGCTCTGTCTCCTATCCGAGCTCTGCAATAACACTCCTTGGATCACACCCCAGCTCGTTCCTTCACGCAGGCCCCTGGGCTGTGGTTTATCACACTTTCATTCTGTGGCAGGCCCCTTCTAGAAACAGCTCACAAAAGGCTCCTGACAGTCAAGGAGTGTGGTGAATTCGAGTGACAAGCATGGTGAGCAGGTAACTTCAGGGTACGGAAGGAGATGCTTGATACTAATTTAGCTGTGTGCAAATTGCACAAGGAGCACCTGGGCCAAAGCCCTTCGCGGTGGCTCTGGGGCTTAGGGGAGATTACACAAGGGACATGATATCCGACCAAAGACTTGAAGAAAGAAAAAGCTCACCAAGTGAACAAGAGGCCAAGAGAAGGTCTAGACAGAAGGTACATCGTGTGGAGAGTAAGTCATGGCCATGAAGCAATTTAATACAGAAGTATTTGCAGAATGTGAATATGAGCTAGAATGTGACAAAACAAGCTAGGAACTTGGACTTTATCGTTATTTTAAAGTGAAATAGAACAGAGGAGAAGAAGTTGGTTTGTGGACATTCATTTCTTTCTGCATGTATAAATATGTGTATGTCCTGCTTTGCAATGTAAACTATATTTCTTACGGGAAATCACTTTAAATAAGTGGTTTAAAACACTGCTGTATCGGGGGTGGCTGGTCAGTTCAGTCAGTAGAGCATGTAACTCCTGATCTAAGGGCCATGAGTTCAAGCCCCATGTTGGGCATGGAGCTTTAAAAAATAAATTTTTAAAAAAGCAGTGCTATGTGGAGGTCTTACAAGGATACGTACCAGAGTTGGGTGTTCCAACAGCATTTTTCAAACTTCCCTGAGGATAATACTATTTCAGGGTCCCAACCTAGACTCACAGAATCAAAATGTCCAGAGGAAGCCTGGGAATCTGCATTTTCATGAGCACTCCATGTATTTCTTGTGAGGGAAATTTGGGAACACTGAGACTCTGAAAGCAGAAGAGAACATAGGTTGGAGTGGAAAGCAGCTGGAAGAGGAAGACCACTGCTATTGTCTGAGAGACGGTGAGGCTTGAAGCTGGCAACAGCCGTGGGCGACAGGGGAGGTGAGGGGGAGGTGGTGGCTGCAGGAGACCTGTAGAAAGTGGGCTATCACATGTGGAGGTGCCAGACACACAGGCACCTAGCTCTCCAAGGTCTGTATCTTGGATGCCTGCATCGATAGTGGCTACAGGAGAAAGACAGTAGGTTTATGGGGAAAATAACGAGTAGGGTTTTGGGACACGAGGATTTTGCAGTGAAATCCATAATAAAGCATAGGCATTTGGGGATGGAGCTCAGGATAGGGGCCAAGAGGGAAGATAAGGATTTCTGAGTCATTAGCATACAGGTTAGAACATGAAAAATTCCCAGGGAAGTGGGTGGGGTCTGCAAAGCCAAGGACGACAGGCGGAGGCTTGTCGCTCTCACCACTCCTACTCATCACTTCGGCCACACGGAACTCCCCCCACGAGAGAGCCCTTCACCCAGTCCTTTTCTCTGCCTAACACAAGCCCAAAAGCTATTTCTCCAACTCTCAGCGCTCCAGCTGGACCGAACCCCAGCGCGGAGCTACAGTATCTCCTTGCACCCTCTCTCCTATCCCCACCCGTTTCTGATTAGGGTTGGTGGTGTCCCATGTTCCTTTTTTTCCCATGAGAGGCAGAAACATTTCTGGAGTCCCAGCACCTAGCACAGAGTAGAACCGTAACAAATGTTTGTGACTTTGTGGTGAAGATTTAAGGGCAATTCATCAATTTGAACTTAAAATGCTAGCATTTAAACGGTAAATGAATCTCTTCAAACAATAGCTACCAAACTATTACAAATTATCGCTGATGATATTTCCTCACAGTACCATCTGGTTTTTATCTTCCTATTTCTAGCTCAAGGATCTCATGTTTTAATATAACAATAGCTACTCAAATTAATCTCTTTATTCCATTGCATAGCTCAGGAAAGGCATACGTTAAAGTCATGAGTGTGAAGTTTGTTTCATCTTAACACGGAAAGTATCTAGGGCTAAATAACTCAGGTATTCTTTGATCAGAAATAGTGTGTACCTTGTGTAGCCCCCAAATTAGTTGCTGCATTTAAAAACCACATTTTATTTAAAATTTTCAAACATATACAATGGTGGAAAGAACATTAATAAACCTATATGTACCCATTATCTACTTCAATAATTATCAACTCACAGTCAATTCTGTTTCACCTCTACCCCCAACTTCATTGCATATTATCTAGAAGCAAATCCCAGAGGGAGCATACTATGTCATCGGTAAAAGTGAAGACCTAAAAAATAAATAAATAAATATATATACATACACATATATATGTATATGTACATATATATACATAAACATATATATAATTACACCTCAAAATATTTGCAATAGCTCTTTAACATTACCAAATATTCAGTCACTGGTCAAATTATCAATTCTTTCATAAATGCAATTTCTTTACAGTCTGAAAAAAAAATTAAGATCTAAATAATACCCACACATTGCCATTGGTTGATATGCCTTTTGAGTCTCTTCTATTAATCTATAGGCTTCCTCTTCTCTCTTTGTTTCTTATAAACTATTTACTGAAAAAATGAGGTCCTTTGTCCTGTAGAGTTTCCCACAGTCTGGTTATTTGCTGTTTGTATTCCCAGAGTAGAGTGTAACATGTTCGTCTGTCCTCTGTACTTTCTGAAATTGGGAGTTGGAATGAGCAGTTCGATGAGATTTGGATTTTTTGGCAGGACTTTTTCATGGGCGTTGGTATGTTCTTCCTTTCTCCATGAAGAGGTACATATTGTTTGGTTGTCTCTTCTTTCGTTTTGTTATAAACAATCAGTGACGTTCAGGGTCGAGACACATTAGTTCTTAGGGAGTTGCAGAAAGGTGTTACTCTAATTTCATCATTCCTTCGTCAGTTAGCAGCTGGAACACCTTCTATAGAGACGAGCTTCACCTCGTGCATTATTCAGTTACCCAGGGATACAAGTGACATCAAAAGGTCAGAAAAAATAATGGAATTTATATACAGTTTTCAAATCAATAATGAATTGCCTCCCAGGCATCTTCTAGATGGGACCGATTTTTTGAGCATCATTACGAACTCAGAGACTTAAACTTATTTGATGTTTCAACTTATTGCCATTTATTATCCTCTTAATGCTCAAAAAGTCCCATCTTTGGCCAGTGGGAACGTCATTGGGTTGGCTCTTGGGTTCTTTTGAAACAAACCTTGTAGTCTTTGATAGCTTCCTCAACTATCCATATGACAAGATGCTTCGAGTTTCTCTTGTTCATTTCCTGCCCGAGACATGAATCAGCCTGGCTCCTTTTAATGGGAGATGGTATTGCAAGACCTTATCAGGGCTCTGGGGGTGCTCGCTGCACCTTGGTCGATCTGACCTTGACTTTGAAGTTTTAAATTTCTCAGACATACCAGTGGCTGGCGGTGCAGACTCCACAGGTAGACTGCCTGGGTTTGAGTCACTTCTCTACCCTTCTTAGGTATGTGACACTGGGCCAGTCTATCAACTTCTCCATGCTTCAGCTTCTTCGATTATAAAAGGGGAATAATAACCATACCTAAATTCATAAGATCCTGGTGAGATTTAAATGAGGAAATTCATGTAAAATGCCTAGAATAGAGCCTGTCATGGAGGGCTGAGTAAAAGTTGGCTATTAATATTCTTATTACTAATTTCTTCGCAGCCTTGTCACTGTTGCCGGCTCACACTGTGGGTCATCTGGGATGTCATACAGACTTACATTTTATTCATATCTAGTGACACACTGATTTATTTTTAAAAATTATTCTGAAGTCCCACCTGCAGCATTCGTCCCACTATCGTGCGGCTCTAAATGATGCAACACTCACACACATTAGAACATTTCCTATAAAGGAATCCAAATTCAACAAAGCTAACGGCATTTGTGAAGTTCCCAAGCACCAGCGTACTTCCTGCTTTTTATACTCGTTTGGAAGGGGGTACATTGGCAGAAGCCTGGCTGGGAGCGGCCCAACCGTGGAGTCGAGGTCTTACTTTGCATTGCCAAATCACATCTGTCTGGTCTTCCCTAGTTGAGCACAGGGAGCTATTAGAGGTGGTATTCCCCAAAGCCTACCGGCTCCCTTTGTAATCAAACTGGTGGAGCCTCAAGACATGTTGCAGATCACATAAATCTTAATACTGGTTCTGTCTGGACGCTCATCTCTATTAAATCTTGATCCATTTAGCCATTTGCAATACAAATCTTGCTCCAGGTTTGAGAGGTTAAAGATTTCAGGGCTGCTGCCACTGACTGGTCAAAATAAAGACAGTGAAAGGGAGGCAGAAGCCCAGGGGGCTGTTTCCTTGCTGGGTCATTGGATTCCAACAAAGCCTTAGGTACCTCTCTAAACCTGAAAACCCTACAGAGCCCTAATACGAACAGTCTCTAAAGTGGGTATGCCATAAGTTCCTTAAAACAAAGACTTTTGTTTGCAATTTTACACACTTGCATCACTGGCATACGATTGCATTGTAATTGCATCAGCTGGGCCAGGTTGTCTATAGAGCTCTGGCCAGAAATTCCCAGCATGCACCAAGGTCTATCAGTGCTTAAACATTTACTCGCTTGTTTTAATTTTTTTTTTCTCTTTTTGTGTCTTATGGCACTCTTAGCATTTTTTAAGTAGCTGTTTGCCATTAAGGTGACTTTTAAGGAACTTTAAAAATAATAATTGTAAAAAAAATAATATGTAACGTACATGTTTGTCAACAGGGAAGTGGGTGTAGACAAGTAATGGTAGATTCATATAATGAATCCGTCACTAAATAAAGTGGATCTTCAGGTATTGATATTTAAATGTATCTTTAGGTATTGAAAGAACAGAAACAAGTTTCAAACATACTCAAAAAAGTATGTATAGTAGGATATTTCAGTAAAATAATAAGTATTATATATGTTGGTATATGCATAGAAAAAATCTGAGGGGGGCGCTTGGGTGGCTCACTCAGTTAAGCGTCTGCCTTCGGCTCAGGTCATGATCCTGGGATCGAGTCTTGTATTGGGCTCCCTGCTGCATGAGGAATCTGCTTCTCCCTCTGCCCCTACCCCCTGCTCCTGCTTGCTCTCGCTCTCTATCTCTCAAATAAATAAATACAATCTTTGAAAAAAAATCTGAAGATAGGTAGCCCAAGCTGTTAATAGGGGTTATTTGGGGGGCACCTGGGAGGCTCAGTCAGTTAAGCCACCACTCTTTAATCTCAGCTCGGGTCATGATCTCAGGGAAGAGTCTGCTTGAGAGTCTTTCCCTCTGTCCCTCCCCCCTACTCTAGCACTCTCTCTCTCAAATAAATAAATAAAAGTTTTAAAAAATAGGGGCTAATTTCAGATGTGAAATTGTAATCAATTTTTCCTATTTCTATACTCCTTGAAATTTTTTATGAATAAGTATTACTTTTTCAATCAGAAAAAAAGGATTTTTTTGAAAATCAATGCTATAATGTGTTCAAAACATCAAAAGACTCCGTTATTAATTGTAATAATATTTGTGATATTTCTCATGGTAGCTTCTCAGTTAAGAGGTATAATATTAGTAACCTCCCATGAAAATAGTAGTTATTATAACTATAATAACTGATGGAGTTAAAAAACAGTATAACTAGCCCTCACTGAATCCAAAACAATTAGTACAGGGTTTTTTTTGTTTGTTTGTTTTGGGACTTTTGTGGGGTTCATTCTTTCTTTCTTTCTTTCTTTCTTTCCTTTCTTTTCTTTCTTTCTTTCTTTCTTAATGTCTACCAGTTTATGAAAGGATGTGATAAATATGAACCAGCACGAGGATGAAGAGTCACGCAGACCGAGGCCAGGGCAAAGAGTGCACCGCTCTCCCTATATCTCCAAACGACAATATTGCAACCAGCTACTCTGATACCTAAACTCAGCTGAGGCCCCGACAAGGATTATCTCCCCCACTGCTGTAGGAACAATGCAGCCATAAGGAACAGAGGCTGATGTCATTTTCAAGCACTCTATTTCACTAAAAGTCGACATAGACATATACGTTACACTTTACAAAAACAGCATCTATTTGGATCTCTCGGCCACCCCCAATCCAACAAAAGGGGGTTCTGAGGGAGCTAAGAGGACAAGATCCCCCTTCCAAACACTGCAGCAGCCCGGGCAACCCTAGGCCACCGGGCCAGGGCACAGGAGGTGAGGTTAGTGGAAGCCCCTCTGGCAGCCAGCACTGGGCACCTGGAGCCTGTCCAGAGCCCTCACGGCCACCCCAGGGGAGGCCCTGCCAGGAACAAGAACACACTGACGCTCTGAGCCCTCAGTGGCCACACAGACAGGTCCTGCCACAGCAGGAGACAGGGACCCAGAGTGGTTGCAGTCAGCCTCGCCTAGGGTCACTGTCCGTGATAGCCTGGGCTTTCAGTCCAGCTCCTCCTCCTCCAGGCAGCGCTGGGAGACCAGGACTTGAAAGCGAATGGCGAGGCCGGCCACCAGCGACCCCTGCAGGAGGCCAACAAGGACATCCCTCCAGTGCTTGTGGTCAGACCCGCGGGTGTAGCCAATAGAGAGTGCAAAGGCCAACAGGAAGAACTGCACCGTGGGCCGCAGATGTTGTGCCCACTTCCAGGAGAGCTGTGCCTGCACGTGGAGCCCCAGGAACATCATGCAGTACATGCCAAAGGAGGAGTGTCCGGAGTAGACAGTCTGGACTCGGTTAGCGGGGCTTCCCCTGCACACCGTCTCCACCTGCACGTAGACGGAACAGTTGATGGGGCTGGAGTCGGGGTCACACACCGCCAGGAAGCTGGGCCACAAATGGCCGATCGTGTACTTGGCCCAGGTCTATCAGCGACTGACTCACTGCAGCCCCAAACAGGAACTTCCCCAACACCTTCTAGATGGCAGCCTCATAGTTGTTGAAGTCGGAGCGGGAACAGAGGCGGTCTTTGCACACCAGGTAGGCCTCCCTGGCCCAGACAAGAATGGTGGTGGCTGTGACGGTGACCCCGGCCATGAGCCCACAGGTGATGGTGTACGGGCGGTATGGGTACCAGATAGAGTCATCACAGCAGTAGAACCATGCTTCTATGGGGCGTTCGCAAGAGTCAGGACAGCAGAGGGGCTGCACTCAGAGAAAGGCAGTTGGGAGGACGGCAGAGAAGGAAGAGCCTAAGCCACCTCCTCCGAGGCCCACGCCGGGGCCACAGCTTCATATGGAGCAACCTGCTCTGAGAAGAAACCTGAAGAGCAGCTTTTCCGTAGCGGAAGATAAAAAGACAAAGCTACACTGAGAAGAACAGGAGAGGCAGAGACACAACACCCCCAGCATGACGACCCATAAGCCAGAGGGCTATCACAGGGGTGGAGGTGCTCCCTGAGGACCATCAAGCACACCCCACTCTGGGGTTTTGTCCTGGGAACACTAGCTGCCGTAACATCTGGCAGTGAATATCCGCAGGGCTTAACTCCGGAGAGCAATACAACCCAAAATGCCACTCTTAAAGGGCCCCACACAATCTCACTTGCTCCAAGATCCAGCACAGAGGCAGTGGTTTTAAAAGTGCCTGGCGCATATGTGAAGATTGACTAATTATAGGGCATGCATCAGAGGGGCAAGGATGTGTAGGAGCTTTCAGTGGGAATGGAAGCACTGATGGGCACCATTTTTCTTACCCTCGTACAGCCTAGATGTCCAGACATTGGTGGGTACCAATTCTAACATTCTCCATCGACCTTGCTAGCACCACTCGCCCTGCCCTGGCATTCCCCTGGGGACCCATCCTGCCCAATATGCCCACCCCACAGGTGCCCCACCAAGGAGGCTCCCATCCTGCCACACCCAACAGGAAGCCTCAGCCAGGACCAGTACCCCTCAAAAGTGACACCAGCCACAGGGGGGAAGAGCAACAGTAATGACCTGGCCTCATAGCCAGACCATACCAGGAGCTAACCCCACCGTCATGCCTGCAGCAGCCACAACTGGGCCTCTAAGCCATCCAGGCAGGGCCAACTCTACCCACCAGTGTGCCTACAGCAATCATGGCCCCACCACAACAGGAGGGCTCATGCAGCTGATACAGGAGACACTTCTGGAGTGTTTCATTCTAGTGACTGTGGGGGATTGGGCTTCTGGGCCTCACCAGACTCCTATATAAGGCCACTACCTTCAAGACCAGGAAACATAACTGACCTATCTGATTCATAGAAATAAACACTACAAGTCAGACAAAATGAAGAAACAGAAGAATCTGTTCCAAATAAAAAAACAAGACCAAACCTCAGAGGGGAAAAAAAAAAAAAAGCTAAATGAACGAAGATAAGCAATCCACCCAATAGAGAGTTTAAAGTAATGTCATAAAGACGTACACCGAACTTGAGAGAAGAGTAGATGAATTCAGTGAGATATTCAGAAAAGAGATAGAAATATAAAAAAGAACCAATCAGAGCTGAAGAATACAATTGAAATGAAAAATGTACTAGAGAGAGTCAACAGCAGATTAGAGGATGCAGAAGACATATCAGTGATCTAAAAGACAATAGTAGAAATCATTCAAGCTGAACAGCACAAAAAGAAAAGAATTTTTTAAAATGAGGATAAGTTAAGGGATCTCTGGTACAACAACAAGTATGCTACCATTCACACTGTAGGGGTCTCAGAAGGAGAAGAGAGAGAAGGAGGGAGAAAACTTACCTGAAGATATAATAACTGAAAACTTCCCTAACCTGGGGGGGGGGGTGGAAAACAGATACCCAGGTCCTAGAAGCACAGAGAGGCGCACATAAGGTGAACCCAAAGAGGTCCACACCAAGACACATAATAATTAAAAAATCAAAAATCAAAGATAAAGAGAGAATCTTAAAAGCAGCAAGAAAAATGTAACTAATTACATACAAAAAAACACCTGTAAGACTATCAGCTGATTTTCAGCAGAAATTTTGTAAGCCAGAAGAGAGTGGCATGATATATTCAAAGCACTGAAAGGGAAAAACCCACGAGCAAGAATACCCAGCTAGTTTCTCATTCAGAATTGAAGAAGAAATAAAGAGTTTCCCAGACAAATAAAAGTTAAAGAAGTTTAACACCACTCAACCAGCCTATCAAAAATGCTAAAGGGACTTCAAGCAGAAAAGGAAAGGCCATAACTGGAAGTAAGAAAATTATGAAAGAAAAAATCCATTGGGGGCGCCTGGGTGGCTCAGTCGTTAAGCATCTGCCTTCGGCTCAGGTCATGATCCCGGGGTCCTGGGATCGAGCCCCGCATTGGGCTCCTTGCTCAGTGGGAAGCCTGCTTCTCCCTCTCCCACTCCCCCTGCTTGTGTTCCCTCTCTCGCTGTGTCTCTCTCTGTCAAATAAATAAAATCTTAAAAAAAAAAAAAAAGAAAGAAAGAAAAAAATCCATTGGCAAGAGCAAGCATACAGTGAAGGCAGTAGATCAATCACTTATAGAGCTAATACAAAGGTTAAAAAACAGACAAAAGTAGTAAAATCAACTGTATCCACAATAACTAGTTAAGGGATACACAAAATAACATGATGTAAAATATGATATCATATACATAAAATGTGGTGATGGGGGTATAAAAATGTAGTGCTTTTAGAATGCCTTTGAACTCACACGACGATCAGCTTAAAATAGACTACTATATAATAGGATGTTATATGTGAACCTCATGGTAACCATAAAGCAAAAACCTATACTATATGCAGAAAGAGTAAAGAGAAAGGAATCCAAGCATAACACTAAAGAAAGTCATCAAATCACCAGGGAAGAGAGCAAGAGAAGAAAGGAACACAGAAGAACTACAAAAACAACCAGAAAATAATTAACAAAATGGCAATCAGTATATACCTATTGATAATTACTTTATGTATAAATGGACTAAACGCTCCAATCCAAAGACATAGGGGTGACTGAACGGACAAAAAAAACAAGACCCATCTATATGCTGCCTATAAGAAACTCACTAAAGACCTAAAGACAGGGGCACCTGGGTGGTTCAGTCAGTTAAGCATCCAACTCTTTTTTTTTTTTTTAAGATTTTATTTATTTATTTGACAGAGAGAGAGGCAGCCAGCGAGAGAGGGAACACAAGCAGGGGGAGTGGGAGAGGAAGAAGCAGGCTCCCAGCGGAGCAGGGAGCCCGATGCGGGGCTCGATCCCAGGACTCTGGGATCACGCCCTGAGCGGAAGGCAGACGCTTAATGACTGAGCCACCCAGGCGCCCCAAGCATCCAACTCTTGATCTCAACTCAGGTCTTGATTGTAGGGTCATCAGTTCAAGCCCTGCATTGGGCTCCACACTGGGCATGGAGCCTACTAAAAATACAAAATAAATAAAAAATAGAGACCTAAAGACATATACAGACTTAAAGTGAAGAGATGGAAAAAGATATTCCAGGCAAATGGAAATGAACAACAAAAAAAATGAGGTAGCAATACTTATGTCAGACAAAACAGAATTTAAAACAAAGACTATTGGAACAATAGACAAGGAACAGCTTTACATAACAATAAGAGGATGTAACAACTGTAAATATCTATGTACCCAACATAGGAGCACTTAAATATGTAAAGCAAATATTCAAATATCTAAAACAGAAGAATACACATTCTTTTCAAGTGCATGGAACACTATCCAGGATCCGTTATATGTTATACTACAAAACAAGTCTCAATAGATTTAAGAACACTGAAATCATAGAGCAGGTTTTCTAACCACAGTACTATGAAACTAGAAATCAAATTCAAGAAAAAAAAAAAAAAACAGAAAAAACACAAACACGTGGAGGCTAAAGAACATGCTACTAAACAACCAATGGGTCAATGAAGAGGGGCACCTGGGCGGCTCAGTCATAAGTCTGCCTTTGACTCAGGTCACGATCCCAAGGTCCTGGGATTGAGCCCCACATCAGACTCCCTGCTCAGCAGCAAGTCTGTTTCTCCCTCTTTCTCTCTCTGCCCCTCCACCCCATACACACGTGCTCTCTCTCTCTCCTAAATAAATAAATAAGATCTTTTAAAAAAAAAAATAGGTTAATGAAAAAATCAGAGTAAATAAAAAATATACCTTGAGGCAAATGAAAATGGAAATACAACATTCCAAAATCTTTGGGACACAGCAAAAACAGTTCTAAGAGGGAAGTTTACAGTGATATAGGTCTACCTCAAGAAATGAGAACAATTTCAAATAAACAACCTAACTTTACACTTGAAAGAACCAGAAAAAAAAAACTTTCTTTGCTCTTTGAAAAAATTAATGAAATTGATAAACCTCGAGCCAGACTCACCAAGAAAAAAAGAGGACTAAAATAAAATCAGAAATAAAAAACAAGTAACAACAAACACCACAGAAATAAAAAAAGATTATAAGAAATGGCTACAAAAATACATAAAAATAAATTGGACAACCTAGAAGAAATGGATAAATTACTAGAAACATAAAATCTTTCACAATTGATCAAGAAGAAGTAGAAAATCTGAACAGACTGATTACTAGTAATGAAACTGGATCAGTAATCAAAAACTCCCAACAAACAAAATTCCAGGACCAGATGGTTTCACAGGTGAATTCTACCAAACATTTAAAGAGTCAATACCTATCTTTCTCAAACTATTCCAAAAAATTGAAAGGAAGAAACACTTTCAAATTCATTTTAAGTGGCCAGCACTAATACCAAAACCAGACAAAGACACTACCAAAAAGAGAGAAAGAGAGAGAGAATTGCAGACCAATATCAATATCCCTGATGAACACAGATGCAAAATCCTCAACAAAATATTAGCAAACTGAATTCAACATATATTAAAAGGATCATTCACCACAATCATGTGGGATTTATTCCAAGGATGTAAGGATGGTCCAATATCCACAGGTCAATCAACATGATACACAATAATAAGAAAATAAAGGATAAAAATCATGATCACCTCAATAGATACAGAATAAGCATTTGACAAAATTCAACATTCATTCATGATAAAAACTCTCAACAAACTGGATATAGAGGGAACTTATCTCAACATAATAAAGGCCGTATGTGATAAACCCACAGCTAACATCATATTCAATGGTGAAAAGCAGAAACCTTTTCCTCTAAGATCAGGAACAAGACAAGGATGTCCACTCTCACCACTTTTATTCAACATAGTATTGGATGTCTTAGCCACAGCAATCAGAAAAGAAAAAGAAATAAAAGGCATCCAAATTGGTAAGGAAGAAGTAAAACTGTCATTATTTGCAGATGACATGATGCTATATATATAGAAAACCTTAATGATTCTACTAATAAATAAATTCAGTAAAGTCACAGGATACAAAATCAATATGCAGAAAGCTTTTGTGTTTCTATATACTAATAGCAAACTATCAAAAAGACAAATTAAGAAAACAATCCCATTTATAACAGCATCAAAAAGAATAAAATAGGGGTGCCTGGCTGGCTTAGTGGGTTAAGCGTCTGTCCTCTGCTCAGGTCATGGTCCCAGGGTCCTGGGATCAAGCCCCACATTGAGCTCCCTGCTCAGTGCGGAGGAGTCTGATTCTCCCTTTCCCTCTGCTGCTCCCCCTGCTGTTCTCTCTACCACCCCCAAATAAATAAAATCTTAAAAAAAATAAAAAAGAATAAAATACCTAGTAATAAATTTAACCAAAGAGGTGAAAAAACCATACTCTGAAACTGTGAGACATTAATGTAAGAAATTGAAGATGACACAAACAAGTAGAAAGGTATAACATGCTCATGGATTGGAAGAGTAAATATTGTTAAAATATCCATACTAGCCAAAGCAATCTACACATTGAATGACACCCCTATCAGAATACCAATCATATTTTTCACAGAACTAAAACAAAAATTCCTAAACTTTGTATGGAACCACACACACATACACACACATCTTGAGAAAGAACAAAACTGGAGGTATCACAATCACACATTTCTGTACTACGAAGCAAATCAAAACAGATTTGTACTGACATAAAAACAGATCAATGGAACAGAATGGGGAGCCCAGAAATAAACTCACACTTACGTGGTCAATTAATCTATGACAATTAAGGCATTAATATACAACGGGGATAAGACAGCCACTCCAATAACGAGTGTTGGGAAAACTGGACAGCTATATTCAAAAGAATGAAAAAGAAAAGCAAAAATTAACTATTGGGACTAAATCAAATTGAAAAGCTTTTGCAAGTGAAGGAAACCATCCACAAAATGAAAAGGCAACCCACTGAATGGAAGAAAATATTTGCAAATGACACATCCAATAAAGGGTTAATATACAAAATATATAAGGAACTCCTACAAGTCAACACCCCCAAAAAATCTGACTAAAAAGAGGTAGAGGATCTGAATAGACATTTTCCCAAAGGAGACACATAGATGGCAAACAGACACATTGACAAGATGCTCAACATCACTAATCATCAGGGAAATACAAATCAAAACCACAACAGGATATTATCTCATGCCAATCAGAATGACCAGTGTCAAAGAGACAAGAAATAACAAGTGGTGGTGAGTATGTGGAGAAAATGGAATCCTCATGCACTGTTAGCGGGAATGTAAATTGGTACAGCCATTATGGAAAACAGTATGGAGTTTCCTTAAAAAATTAAAAATAGAAATAGCATATGATCCATCAATTCTACTTCTGAGTATTTACCAGAAGAAAACAGAAACACTAATTTGAAAAAATATATGCACCCCTATGTTTATTGCAGCATTATTTACGATAGCCAAGATACGGAAGTTACCTAAGTCTCCATCAATAGAAAATGGATAAAGACAATGTAATATATATATATATATATATATATATATATATATATATATATATATATATATATATATAGGAATATTACTCAGCCATATAAAAGAATGAGATCTTGTCATTTGTGACAACATGGGTGGAGACAGAGGGTATTATACTAAGTGAAATAAGTCAGACAGAGAAAAATACCATATGATTACACTTACTATGGAACCTAGAAAACAAAACAGAAACAAACTCACAAATACGGAGAAAACTAGTGTTTGCCGGGGGGGTGGTGGGATGGGTGGAAGAGGTAAAGGGCATTAAGAGGTACAACCTTACAGTTATAAAATAAATTAGTCATGGGGATGTAAAGTACAGCATGGCAAAGAGTTAATAATGTTGTAGTAATGTTTTATGGTGACGGACTGTAACTACACTATCATGGTAAATATTTCATAATGTATATAAATGTCAAATCACCATGTTATATACCTGAAACCACTATAATATTGCCAACTATATTTCAATAAACAGAAAGATAAACTCGGTTTCATACCATATTATGGTATGAACCAACCTTATGCATATCCTGGGTCATATCAGAAATTAACTAGAATTAATGCATGTGAATAAATAATAAGCAAAAAATTAACTATGCCTTTACTCAAATTTTTATTCCTAAGTGAATTTTTTCCTTTGAATAAGGGCTAAGTGACTAAAACGCATATTTCATTGGCATATTCAAATTTCACAAAATCATCAATCACTGTGATATATATTTTGACACTTTTAAATCAAATATATAATAAAAAGAACATAAATAGATGAGAAAGCTTATCTTCTTTCCTAGTAGTATTTCAGTTCTAGATGTAACCACTGGATTCTAAGGACATTTAGAATCTAAAAAAAGTCTAAAGGACACTAGATTCTAAGGACATTTAGAATCTAAAGTCTCTGGTCTTATTTTGAATAAAATTAATGAGTCAATTTTTAAAAAAATCATTACTACCAACTTCCTTAAAAATGAGATATTCTTGGGACACCTGCGTGGCTCAGTTGATTAAGTGCAGACTCTTATTTCTTCTCAGGTCATGATCTCAGGGTCCTGAGATTGGCTCCACGCTCAGTAGGGAGTCTGCTTGAGATTCTTTCTCTCCCTCCGTCCCTGCCCGTGTGCTCTGTCTCCCTCTCAAAAGAAGAAGAAGAAGAAGAAGAAGAAGAAGAAGAAGAAGAAGAAGAGGAGGAGGAGGAGGAGGAGGAGGAGGAGGAGGAGGAGGAGGGGGAGGGGGAGGGGGAGGGGGAGGGGGAGGGGGAGGGGGAGGGGGAGGGGGGAGGGGGAGGGGGAGGAGGAGGAGGAGGAGGAGCTATTCTTATTTCCTGTCCTACAGTTTCAATCAGGCCCAATTCTTTAGTCCTTTCTTTCGAACAGATGATGATTTAGGGGGCGAGGAAAGGGAGCCTCAACGTGTCAAGTGAAACAGAACTGAACTTATATTTGTAGAACTGGACTTCCTTGAACACAAATGTCTGCTATTACTCTAAGTTAAGGCTCAGCAGATTTTGGCTATGAAGGGCCCAGACAGTAATGCTTTGGGCTTTGTGGGCCATGCAGTCTCTGTCATGATAGGGTTCAGGACACAGTGCCCCAAAATATGTCACCTTGGCATATTAAATATCTTAAGCTAAAGGACTTTTTTTTTTTAACGGCAAAAGCAGGAAGGTCACTCAGACTTCCCCCTGCCCCACCACACTTGTATTTCTTCCCTGAAACAGTCATAAAATTCCCATGTGAGAGGTGCCCTGTACCAGGAGGAAAGAAGGGGGCGGGGGGGAAGAGAGAGAGAAACTCTCAAGCAGACTCCCAGCTGAGTGTAGAGCTGAGTCAGGGCTCAATCTCATGATCCCGAGATCATGATCTGAGCAGAAATCAAGAGTCAGGTGCTAAACTGACTGAGCCACCCAGGCACCCCAAAGAAGACAGACGTTCTTACCACCAGAAGGCAGGGAATTTAGGGCCAAGAAGTCCATATAAGCAAACTTTGTTAAACTGACCCTTATCTTCTGATTTACTTCTTCCCTATTTGCCACCTCTAGCCCAAACATCTTTGTCTCGTCAATTCTTCACAAATTTACTGTTTGTCTCGGAGTTATAAAGGCTTCCCTCTCTGGTCACTTCTGGTCTTCATTCTTGTGAAATCTCCCATGTAAAAATTCAATAGAGCTTGTATGCTTTTTTCCAGTTAATTTGTTAATCCTGACAAGGTTTAGTTTAATTTTTAGACCTAGTCAGGGACCCTAAGAAGGTCAAAGAAAACTTTTTCCTCCCCTACCCTCACAATGACTTAACTCGGGGCGCCTGGGTGGCTCAGTCGTTGGGCGTCTGCCTTCGGCTCAGGGCATGATCCCCGCGTTCTGGGTTCGAGCCCCACATCGGGCTCCTCCGCTGGAAGCCTGCTTCTTCCTCTCCCACTTCCCCTGCTTGTGTTCCCTCTCTCGCTGGCTGTCTCTATCTCTGTCAAATGAATAAATAAAATCTTTAAAAAAAAAAAAAAAAAAACAATGACTTAACTCTGCTCTTGTCACACGGAAGCAGCCATAGTCTGTACATAAGCAAACGGCCATGACTGTTTCTCAATAAAACGTTATTTACAGACACTGCAATTTAAATGTTATATAATTTTCACATGTTGTGAATATTAGCCTTCTTTTGGTTTTTTTCAATCATTTAAAAATGTAAAATTCATTCTTTGCTGGCAGGCCCTACACAAATCAGGTGGTAGACAGGTGACCATGGCCATAGGTTGGGGGCCTCTGCTCCAGACCAGAGCCTGGGGCTCAGAACCTACTGCTTCTCTTGAGTCCTGGAATTGAGGGTGGGGAGGAGGGGAAGGGGTCCGAGAGATCTGTGTTACTTTTCCAAAAACAAGTTTAAGCCACTTCATTAATCCAAGAAGTCATTATCATAACATACATTTTTAAACCAAGTTTATAAAACATTTAAAGAAACAATGAGTTTTAAAAGGCAGCCCTGAGTAAAAGAGCTGTTCATTCATTCCTCCCCATTTTTCTTGCTGGACATTGGGGAATAGTCATTAAAAAATAAAAACAAAAACAAAACTTCGCCTTAATTAATAGGTGAGAAATACCATCTCTTGTTGCTTTCATGTACATTTCTTTAATTACTACTCATATGCAATTTTTTTCCTGTTCATAAGCCATTTATAGTTATCTTTTTGTTAATAGCTCATTGCCTTTTCCCCATTTTCCTATTAAGATATTTTTTCTAATTTATTGTATGTTCTTTATATTGCTATCAACCTTTTATCTACTATACATAACAAATATTTCCCCATTCTCCCTTGTTCTTTTGTGTAAGATGTTTATGATAGTTCATCTTATTATAGTCAAAAACAGTCTTGTCTTTTACATTTTATTTCTTTTATGCTTAAAATGAACTTCCCCATTTCAAGATCACGTATTCAATTATATTTTCTACTACTTGGGGAACTGCACTTTGTATATTAAGCTGCTGGGATTTGGAATTGAGTTTGGTGTATAAGCTAGGGACCCACAATAGTATTTTCCCAAATGGCTCACCTAGTCTCCTGCGTTCCAACCCTGTCTAATCTTTGCTGTTGGCTCACATGCTCGTCCTCCGCAAAAGCTCTCAGGATGCCCCGCTTGGGAGAGGGCTCATGCTCCTCTCAATTCCTAACTGTTCCTCCTGCCCTTCGTGCCCCATGATTCTTCTTTCTTTCTCAAAGCTGAATTATCTGTGCAATCTCCTCTATGGTACCACACTGTAAGCTCCATGAAAGCTGCCACTGAGTTTTATTCATCTTTGTATTGCCCAAAGCCCTCGTCCAGGGCCTCACACATTTGTGGAAAGAATGAGTGAGTGGGGGCAGCCCTGAGCCCTACCCCCTTGCCTCTGCTCCCTCTCCCAGAGGGAGGGCAGATCGAACCTCACAGCGAGGAAGGGAGTGCCTGCCCTGCGCCTCTGGGGGATCTGCAGTGGCCCCAAGTCCAGGGCAGCTTTTATTTAAACACGGCTGGTATTTATAGAACCAGGTCACGTACTCCAGGCTGCACAGATACTGAAGTGGAGATGTCAGTCAGGCTCTGGGGAGATAAAGGATACTCTGGGCATGCAGAGCCCTTATGCCCGTGAGCATCAGGAATGTGCATGCCACTCCCTGGACAAACACGCATCCCAAGGCAAGATTTCTCCCCCTTGACCAGTTACAATCACAAAACCAGAGATTGTGAGATACTTTTGGAGTGAGTCAGGAAAGGCTACAATGGACGGTCGGGTGATTCTGGACAACCTCACAACTTTAGAGCCTGGGTTTAACTCCAAGTCACACTTTTCTTAACATGTTAAATTAAGTTAATTGTGTGTGTGTGTGTGTGTGTGTGTGTGTGTGTGTGTGTGTGTGTGTATGTATGTAGTTTTAGGGAAGTGTGAGTAACCATTTAAAAATATTGGCCTATAGTCTCCAAATTCTAAGCTGTTGAGCCCTTAGTAAGTTGAATGCCTATTTCTTGACAGGATGGAGGATGAGCCTGGAGCTCTACTGGGGGGTGTGTGTGTGTGTGTGTGTGTGTGTGTGTGTGTGTGTGTGAATTATATATTGAGAACTGAAATTTATTAGGGGCAAAGAGTCCCTTGCTGGCCGTGGGTGGGTGGGGTTGTTGCTGTCATTGTTACTCTTTTGCTTTGACTGTACTTTGAGTAGAAGAGTCAGAGAGAGCAGCTCCAGGGGAGGGACTGGGGAAGCAATGCTAATAAAAGTTGACCATTAGGCCTTGTCTCTATCCTTACCTAGCTCTCCTCTCTTATTACCCTGACCCTGAAAAGAAATAGTGGACAAACTTCTATGGTGAAAATTGTAGAAAACACTAAGAATAGAGGGTCTACAGGCACAGTTACACTCCTCAGAGAATAGCTCCAGGAGCTCTGTGCTAAACATGTTCCCAGGAAAATGGCAGAGGGGCGCCTGGGTGGCACAGCGGTTAAGTGTCTGCCTTCGGCTCAGGGTGTGATCCCGGCGTTCTGGGATCGAGCCCCACATCAGGCTCCTCCGTTATGAGCCTGCTTCTTCTCCCACTCCCTCTGCCTGTGTTCCCTCTCTCGCTGGCTGTCTCTCTGTTGAATAAATAAATAAAATCTTTTAAAAAAAAAGAAAAAGAAAAAGAAAATGGCAGAGACAAGGTCAAGGCTAGAAGATTTTTCAAGCCCATGGTATTTTCCAGTGACAATCGGCTCTGCTCCAAGTACCACGTCTGAATTATGAGGAATGAAGTTGCTTAAAATCTACAAATTGAACTCGTATTTTTAAATTCACCCACTTATGAAATGTCTCAGCCACAGTTCTTAAAAGATAATAAACTATGAACTCCTAGAATCTTGAAGAAGGAAAAAAAAAACCACCCAGCTATCTACAAAAGAGTGCTGACTTCCTTCAAAAAGGCAGCAAGTGTCCAAAATCACAAGCCATCATGCCAAGTCCAACGAGCGGATGCCAGCCTGGGAGAAAGTCCCCGAACAGCCTGGGCCCGGCGATAACAGGTACAAGGTTGGGGAAGATCATCGCCGGTACGAAGGGGCTCGGGGTGGCGCGCCCGCAGCTTCTACTGCCCGGTGGCGTCAGTGCCGCCGGTTCCGCACGTTTCCCCCCGCGCTGTGGAGCCCCAGCGCGTGCGGTTGGCGTAGCGAGCTGCGCCCTGGAGAGAACGTGCCCAACGCGGCTTCGAGAAGAATGCCTGTCCCCGGAACTTCTGCCCTCTGACATGTTTTATTACAGGTATTCACCAACTATTCTGAAGAAACACCCTCTAGAAAAGGGAGAGCCTGAGCAGGGTGGGTGTTTCGCTGGAGCAAGGGGGTGTCCCGTGCAGGCGGCCCGCGCCAGGGACTCAGAGCAGGTGTGGCCTGGGCGCCCGGCAGCGCACGGGGTCTTCAGGCAGCGGCCGTATCCTCCAAGCATCTGAAAATGAGAATTACTCAGGCAGGGAGAGCGGAGACCGAAGGAGCACCGAATAAAACCCTAGACCTGGGAAGGGTGTTATTTATTCCCTGTGAGGGGGGTGGGGGGTGGCTGCTTCTTCACGGAAGAGTGAGACACTCGCCTTACACTCATAAGCAGTAAGAGAAAACTATGGGTAAAGAAGGGATGCTAAATAGTGGAACAAATTATAAAAAAAAAAAAATCTGGAATCTCAGTTTCAGGGGGTGTCTCTCATCAACAAAAAGTACAATTGTGGGGGTGCCTGGCTGGCTCAGTCAGTGGGGCGTGCTGAGACTCTTGATCTTGGGGCCATGAGTTCGAGCCCCATGTTGGGGGCAGAGGTTAGTTTAAAAAATAAAATGTTTAAAAAAGAAAGTAGGATTGCTGTCGGGACAGGCCAGATGACTCTTTAGAATCCCTCCGTGCCTCCCATTTTCTTATGATAGATTTTTACCCAAGGTTACAATAATGTCAAAAGAAATAGAACATCATGAATACCTTGTGACAATAAAGCCTCAAAAAAATTCTTGCTGATGAAGAAAACAAATGTTCCCAAACAGCATTTCCTGACTACTTATCAATAATGCAGGCCAATGTCAATCCATCTGAAGAGACTTATACATCCATTTAGATCTTTATTTGCCTCGTTCTTTAAATAAAGGCCAGATGTGTTCACAATAAAATTGAGAGCCAACCTCAAATCAGGAAAAATACAGATTATTTAAAAAAAAAGAAAGGAGTACATTAGCTTTCTTTTCACTTGCTTGCCTGCCAACCTTGGGAAATTTGCTAGTTGCAAAGTTGCTTTTTATTTTCCAACGATTTCTGAGAGAATATTGAAATATTTGTGCCTAAGAAGCCACTTCACTTTAACCTTACTCTTTCAGGATTTTAAAACAGAAAGTAAGTACAGAGATAATGGCAAAGCATTTTTTAGCAGCATCTTCATACCCTGGACTCCAATAGACAGGGGAGTAACATACAAATACCCATAGCAACGATGGAAAACAGTTCTCAGGGCATAGTCCGGATTGCGGGTCACTTCCTTTTGTGACACCTCACTCAATGCCAGGCAGAAATGAATGCTTTCCACTCTTGTTCCCATCATTTCACTTTGAGTGTGTCTGCAGGGAGGGTGGGGGAGGGGAGGATTGTCCCCCGTACCTAGTAGCTTTCCCTTCACGGCCACCTCCCACCCTCCGCTGGCTGTCAGAGACTCCCCACAAGAACCCACTCAGGAGGGTGTCTGGGGCTGTCGGAGGGGTGGGAGTCCCCACTGAGTAGTTTGGGTGGGGATCAAAAAAATTAAAGCCCAACCTAGAGCCAGGTGGGTGGTGGTTAATAAATGGTAACGCCCATCCATCCTTCTTCCTTCCAGACACATTAAACAGAACCATGCAGTAAAAGCCCCTTGAAAAATATTCTGTACACCATAGCCATTCATCAGCACGACTGCTGCCTGCCTTTTGTCTTGGTGACTGGCTTCGACCCTGCAGTATGACTCAGCGTGAAGTCTGGCTTTGTGGGCAGGCTCAGCTCTAAAAACTGCCTTAACCACCAGAGGCAGCTGATTGCAGTGGGCCTCTGGGGACCCTGCTCCAATGATGACAATCAAAAGAAAGTGAACCCTGGAGCAGTACCTTCTAATTTAGTGCTACGGAAATCAAGGAAGAGCGCCCCTGGCCTTGTAAGGAGCTCAAGGGCTCCCCAGGTGAGCTCCCCCTTACCAGCCTCCTGTTGGGCTGTGATGACTACGGTGACGGGTGACAACAAATACTAGAACTAATGAAAGCAGTACTGACTGAACGTTTATTCGTTGCTAAACGCTTGCCCTAGGTTGCCTCATTTACCAACCCCCAAACACTCCTGGAAGGCAGAGACTGAAATCCTCATTTAACAGATGAAAAAACTCAGACTCACAGAACCTAACATCCACTGGTGATTAAACGGGAGTTGAGCCCAGACCTGGGGGGCTAAGAGTCCAGACCCCTAGCCACTTCAACGCCACCGGCTTTGGAAAGGCTGCACTATCCACGGCAGTATGGGTCTAAATCTAAGCGTGCAAGGGATAGGAAGCCCCCCAGTTGACCTCTGAGCTTTTTATAGAGTAGCATCTCCCCAGGCACTGCCCCCCTCCCCGAGAGAATGTGGAGCCAGGCTGCCTCGGCTGTGTCTGCAGCAGCCCTCGGAGGCTCTTCCGGAACCCGACCCTGCGGTTCACTGCATCCACGCTGCCTCTGGCCCCGGGCCCAGCCTTGCAGCTTGTGCTGTGGAAACAGATTTCCAAATGGGTAAACCCTGGAGTTGCAGGGATAGGCCTGCACTTTTATAGCAGAGTAAATATGGGTTGAAGGAGCAAGGATAATTATAACAGATAATCCCCAACTGTCATTTAACCATGAATCAAAGTTCTCCTCTGCCAGAGAATTCATCAGAGCTGCTCATGACTCTGGCTTCCTTGTTTAATTTCTTCTGCCAACACTCAACTGGAGTTTGTGGAGCAATAAAACAGCTCAAAGCCAAAAAGGGAAAGTGGGAAGAGTCTGGCACCTACCAAGATGGGGGAATTGGTTTCTGGAGAACAAGCTGTAGAATGAAAACCTGTGGTCAGAGCAATGGGAGCACCCAGGAGCTCAGTGGACGGTCCGTAGACAGTAGGCCCGGCCACACCATGATTCCAGGACCTGGATGAAACCCCAAGGCTGGCATGGGGAGGAAGAGGATGGTGACCTGACAGGTGTCCTGTGCTATCACTAGAAAAATAAAAAGTCTCATCAGCAAGAGAGCTCCCTGCTTCTTCTAGGAGGAGGGGGGCAGCTTGGATCAGGCCTGGAGTGGTAGAAAGTATATTCTCTTCTCTGTCGGGGAACATTGTTTACCTACGGAAGAGGACCCCTCAGAGGTCTAGGACCATGGTTTCTAAAGTCTGGGGACACTGTGGAATTGAACTCAAGCCTCATCAGTACTCACTGACAACAGACTCGAACCTCAGGTGAGGTTATGGTGACCTTCCTGCTCATGAGCATCCCTGCCTACTCAGGCCTCCCTTGGGAAGCTTCTGTCAGTCTGCCTACAGTGGGGAGAGGAGACAGGGTGGCGGTGGCAGCTGCTCTGTGGGGACAAGGCCCTACAGTGGCCCTTACTGCACTTGGACAGTATTATGGGTTTCCCTTCAGCAGGTGACTTCTCCCCCCAACCTGTAGGACCCAGGACCCCAGCATAGGTCAACTGGCTCCTCAGCCTGGCTTCATCACCCATACTGCCCCTGACCCCACCTGAGAGTTGTAGGGGCACTTACTACCCTGGTAGGAAGGGGAAGGAAAGGGGGGGACCTCCCGTCCAAAGGGGTTGAGGACCGTGACTGGCCAGCCTGGGATCAGACGGCCAAGGAGCCTCCTGCCTAAGTCTGGCGCCAAATGTAGGAACTTCTCTACCCCTAGGAATGTTCTTGGCCATCCCTCCCCTGGCCAAAACCAGAAAATCAAGTACTTCTGATCCTGGGCCCTAAGGAGCTAAGCCAGCTTGTAAAAGAAACACGTCTGTGCTCAGCCTACTGGCCCCTGAAATGGCCTCACAGACTCTCTCAGGGAAACGGTATTTAAAAGGTGATTTGATTTTCTTGTTCCTGTTGAAAGTTTTATTTTTCTTTTAAAATGCTAAATATACAGCTTATAGGAAAATGTAGTAGACTTTTCTCCAGTCTGCAGTTTGGAATTCTCTGTCTTTACATTAATCTATAGTAAGACAGGCACATTTCGAACATTTTGTGATGTCACTTCTTCGTCTGGGACTTGGTGCGTCTTTTGTGAGGATGCTGGTTCGTTCTTCCCCCTGCTTCTGTGAATCAGTCTGCAGCTCCACGCTGCAGTCTGAGACATGAGTCAGCACAAGGAAAACAACTCCCTTGTCTAAGCAGGGGCTGGAGCTGGAAGGGGGGCAAGGAGGCTCCGAAGTCCAGGGCATGGTGGATGAGGGTGACTCCAGAGAAGCATAGGAAGCTAGCACAGCATTCATGGTGTCTTTGAAAAATGGTCCTACTGCGTTGTCCTCTGAAGCCTCTCTGGCTGCAGAGGCTCTGGGGTGGTGACAGTGTGAGGACTAAGAGTCCCCATGCGCCTTCCCATCTCAATCCCAGGGGACATCAGAGGGTGCATCCCCTGATGAGTAGCTTTGAAGACAGCTTCAAAAACTGAGCTCCTTATCCCCTGTTACTACTGTTCGTGCCACACTAACACTTACACCTGGGCGTGTAAGTCTCATGAACTTGAGATATAGAAGCCAGACTGGGAAAGAAGATTAAAAATTGCCCCCCCCAGTCTACCAAATTATATTCTTGCCATATGGGTTAAATTGTGTGTCTTAATTTTCTATAGCTTCTATAACAAATTACCACAAACCTAAGTGGCTTAAACAACATAAATTTATTATCCTATAGCTCTGTAGGTCAGAAGTCTGACACAGATCTCAAGGTGCCAGCAGGCCTGCATTTCTTTCTGGAAGCTCTAGAGGACGATCTATTTACTTGTCTTTTCCAACTTCTAGAGGTACCCACATTCCTTGACTCATGGTCCTCTTCCTTCCTCTTCAAAGCCAGCAATGGCTGGCAGAGTCCTTCTCCCATGGCATCGCTCTGAAATGGACTCTCCTACCTCCCTCTTCTCTTAGAAGAACCCTTGTGGACCCCCCTATATCAACAGGTTCCAGGGGTTGGGATGTGGGCATCTTTGGGGGGCTGTGATTCTGCTTACCATCCTGTAGAAGGTCTTTAGAAACATGAGAATAAAAAGAAAATGTCCTTATCACAAAACTGTGGGAAAAGAAGGGAGGTATCCACCCCCCTGTCTAAAGTTGCCAAGGTTACTGCCCAGAAAGCACAGTCTTTTCCCAATAGCCCCTCAATATTTTACTCCAGGACACTGAGTCTTTGTCACCAATAGAAGGAAAACATTCTGTCAAGCTCTTCCCTTTCTATGTGCTACTGCTTCTTTTACCACATGTGGGCAGAGGAAACTGTTCAAAGCTAGAGTCCCTAATATGTCACTCCCAAATGACTGCCAGTTCCTTTAAGCCATCCTTTCTAGACCATTTTCCAACCCTTGAACCATCTGACTGCTCACTGCTGCAGAATCGCAATCCAGTGAGGCACGATGCTCTGGAGCAAGCCAGGGCTTCACGAAGTGACAGCTAAGCCCGTCTGCTATGCACCTAGCAGGACCATGGTTGTCAGCAGCTTCTGTTGTTGAGGACGAATGAAACAGAGTGTCATATAACAAGCAGACAGAACCATCCTCAGAGTCCAAAGCCAGTCTCATGTGTTGTCCCGGACTGATCCGGGATGGGCAGCTGGGAGGACCCTGGCTGTGCTAGAAGAGGCATGGGAGAGGCGTGAAACAGATGATGAGAGAAACGCACCAATACCAAAGCCTAGACATAAAACAATCAAAAAATATGGAACAGTTATCGAGCCATACCCAGAGTGGGTTAGAGCAAAGACTCTGGCAGTAGACTACTTCCAACACATGCTAGCCATAGGATCACAGGAGGGTTTCTTAACCTCTCTGTGCCTCAGTCCCCTCATCTGAAAGTGAGGGTAACAACAGAACCAATCAAATAGGGTTACAGAACCGGGTGCATTGAAAGCGTTCACTGGGGGCGCCTGGGTGGTTCAGTAGGTTAAGCGTCTGCCTTCAGCTCAGGTCATGATCCCAGCGTCCTGGGATCCAGCCCCACGTCGGGCTCGCTGTTCAGCAGGGAGACTCCTTCTCCCTCTCTTCCCCACTCGTGTTCTCACCATCTCTGTCGCTATCTCTCAAATAAGTAAATAAATAACATATTTTTAAAAAGAGAAAGAAAGCTTTCACTTTTAGCTGGAATTGTTATTAGCCAGATGCTATGTTAAGCATTTTTCAAGCATTTCTTAATTAATCATCAAGATAGAAAAAGAAAAAAAAAAGATAGCACCATGAGGTATGTACTATTATTATAACCTCCACTTTTAAGATAGAAAATGAGCTTCAGGTCACATAGTTGGTAAGTAGCAGAGCCAGGACCAGAACCCAGTTAGGTCCGACTCAAAAGGCTATGCTCTTAACCTGGGTGGGGGATGAGAGTCTGGGGGGAAAGACTAACAGTAACTATGCCCTAGATGTCATGTGTCTTCTCCACTTTCTGCCATGTGCTTATGCGCAGTTGCTG
The DNA here is from genome assembly GCF_024610735.1 of Ursus americanus. NCBI lineage: Eukaryota > Metazoa > Chordata > Mammalia > Carnivora > Ursidae > Ursus > Ursus americanus. The sequence continues at coordinate 23,020,074 of NC_142133.1, forward strand.
TTTGTGCACTGGATCAGAGAACCTGAGTCAAACTACCAGGCAGACAAACATGTGTTGCCTTGAAACAGCCCTGGATCACCCCCTACCTGATCCAGTACCACACACTGGGTGAATACTGGGTTTTGAGACCCCTGGGAGCTCAGGGTCTGAGCACTTCCTTTCATGAGATGCCACCTCCCGACCATCTCCTCGGTCCCATCCCTGCCACAGAGAATACAGTTGGAGTCGTGCAGCAACAATTCCCAGTTCTCGTTCAGCAACATCCTGGGGAATCAATGGTTGGCTCAGGAGCACCATGAAATTCTATTAACCAAATTAATTTTAATTTGCTGTAATTTCAAAGGAAAAATCCATGCTTCTCCAGGTGTTATTATGGATCCAAAAACAATGAGAGGGCATTGCAGCTATACAAAGGACAAGAATTGTTGTAATTGAAAGCTTAATGAAATCCTGCAGACAAAATGTTGAGCAAAAGAAACCAGACACCAAGGAATGTATGCTTTGTGATTCCATTTAGATAAAGGTCAAAAACAGGCAAGACTTCCTCGTGCTATTTAGGGACGTATTTTTAGATTGTAAAAATATAAAGGAAAGAAAGGTAGTGACGACCGCAGAAGTCACGAGAGTGTTCCCTTTGGGAAAGGGGTTTGGAATTCCTTTGGGAAATGGACTCCTAGGGTTCTGGCAAGGTTCTACTTCTTGACCTGGGCGGAAATAACACAGGCTTATTTTTATTATAATTCATTTCGTTTTTTAGGGTTCTCTTCCTTAATTCATCTCCATACTTTTCTGTGTGCTGTATTTCACAATAACAAGGTCAGATTTTGTTTTGTTTCACTAATGAAATTTGCAGCAACCCCATCTGAGAAGACATTTAAAAAGCTATAGGAACTAAGTAAGTTTTAATGGGACAGAAAAGACCTTGAGATAGCATCAAGCTCAGCATATAACAGTCATCTAGAGGACATGGCAAAACACAGATTCCTGGACCGCACCCCCTCCAGAGATTGGGATTCAGTAGGTACAGAGCCTGGGCCCCAGGATCCTAAATCCCTAACGAGCTCTCAGATGATGCTGATACTACCACAGCTGGAGTAGCACTGATCTTGTCCACTCCCGAAGTTCTGCCCTGTCCTTTAAAAGACACACAAGGAGACAGTCCGCATAATACAAGTTATAAGATACAGTCCTCTGCCTGTTTGTTAATGCAGATCTATCTAGCTTCTAGTCTTGACACATCACTGAATCTGAGTATTTTTTTTTTTAAGATTCATTTATTTATTTGAGGGAGAGAGAGAGAAAGTACGAGCAGGGGGAGAGACAGAGGGGCAGAATCTCAAGCAGTCTCCCCGCTGAGCATGGAGCCTGACTCCAGGCTGGATCTCGAAACCCTGAGATTATGACCTGAGCCAAAATCAAGAGTTGGAATCTTAACCCTAGGTGCCCCTCTAATTGAGTATTTTTATGTGAAATAATCCTCCTTGCCCCCCCAGATACACACACACACACACTTTCAACATAATCAATTATCTGTGTCAATTCGAACTTCTACAAAATCAGGAGTTAGTGTCGTGGTTTCGAAGTCATGCAACTGGCCATCCGTGCAGAGGTAAAAGGATAAAAAGGTTCTAGCTCACGGGATCCTGAAAAGAGACTGCTCTGTAACGCGGACGAAGGCAGAGCCATTTTGTCGTCCCTGTTTTCCTGACGGCTACCAGCCTCAGCCATCGAATATGGACGGCTGCCAATGTGTGAGGAAGAAAACTGCCCGGCTTCTCCCTGCCTAAATTCTGCATTGTATTTCCTTATGCCACACAAAATGCAAAACAGAAGCTAAAATTAGAAGCTGAGGTGCTAGTGAGGCTGATACGTGTGGGGAGAAGGCAGAGGGGCGATGTCACAGAGAAGGAGTCAGAGGAGAGCTGCCCGGGGCCGCTTCCTTCCGTGTCACAGGCAGCAGCGCAGAGAGAAACAGACGGGGAGCGGAGGCAGGGCCCCCCCGGACTGCCCAATTACAACACCTGCGGGGAAGCCTGGTGCGTTTTTTGGGTTCCCTGAGAGGGCCCTCGTCTACTTTTTTGAAATGCTGTTTCCTTACTTATCCAAATGTACTCTGAGTGAATCCCAGCCCAGCTTCGGCGGTTTCCCAGCACAAAGCTGCGGCTTCCACGCTGGGGGCTGCTCTGTGTGTGCGTGCGCAGTGGAAACGCACCCAGCCGCTCCACAGGAGGACTTTAACTTGACGGCAGGGAAGCTGCCGTACTCCAGGAGTCCGTCCGAAGAGCTGCGAGCAAAGCCTCGAGTCTACTTCAGCACAGGCAGCGCATGCCTGAGAGCCGGCTGGCTCCACTCCTCGGCGGCGGGGGAACACTCGGGGATGTGAGTGGAAAAGCCTTCAGGCGGAGGAAGGAAATGTAATAATAATGCCCTGGATTTATAGGGCACTTTTCTTCGTGGAACCTCAGGTGACAGTGTAATGCCATATTCTCTGGGCACAGTGACCAGCCTAACTCGAAACCTCACTGAGCAGTAGTGAAAACTGCATTACAGGGAGCAGAAAAACCGAACCAAAAAACTAGGGACAGGAGACAGTAGGTCCCCGGCGATCTCCCAGGGCGGCCTCGCTCCCAGGCAGGTGGAGGGCACTGAGGACCCAGGGCCTGTGGTTTCAGCAGCGGCCTCCTCCTCCCACGCGCCACTCGGCTGTTGAGAAAATGAGACAGACCGCGTGGACACCCCTTAATTATGCAGGGGCGTGGGGATCAGGCCACTGGCTGGCCGGCGTCTCCTCTCCCCTGTTCTCAGCTGCAGGCGGGCGCACGGTGATGGGACTGTGGGAACCAGCGGGATCTCGGGGGCTGCAGGGGTGCCGCCTCGGGGGTGGGGGGGTTAGGGGGCGGGGGCGGGGCTCCCCTTCCGCTTCCTCCCTCCCACAGCCGCAGCGGAGGGGCGGAGCCACACAGCCCAGGCCCTAGGGGCAGAGATTCGCGCAGGAGCAAACCGAGGGTTCTTTGAGGACCACCCTCCCTGCCCCTCTTACTGCCCCCCTCCCCCACCAAGGTCGCTTCCGCCCGTCTGCCGCCCATCTCCCCCGGCCCGCACCGGGGAGCCCCTGGCCACTGTCCCGCAGCTCTGCTTGCCCCTTCCACTGTTCAGCTGCCAGAGGGCGAGCTGGAGGGGAAATTCGAAAACTGGGACCTGAACAGATTGACTTGGAGGTGGTTAAATAAATGTCCAAATGAGTTTTCTGTGTTTCTATGCTCCTTTGACTCCTGTACTAAAACCAGTGAAAAATGTCTATCTGAGTGACGCCCTGGAGCTCTGGCTAAGAATATGGTGTTATTATTAGAGCAACTGGGAGGGAGTCATGCCACCTCCGGGCAGGGCTCACTGGGCCGTGTGGGAGGCGATTGTCAACAGCTGCTGGGAGGAAGGCTGGTTTATTGTCAGCAGCCAGGCACAGAGATTAAGACAGACTTGGTCTCCAGATCACACCCACGGAGCCGCAGGCAACGGCTGCTCCAGACACTGCATCCAACTGCGGAGGTCCCCGGGGTCTCCATTCAGGAATGACGCAACCCGCAAGGAAACCCAAGAGGCCCCAAGGACAGCTGGGAAAATTCCAACCAACCAAAGATTCCCAATAGCAAATTGCAGTATACAATGCCTTGTCCAACAGACTAAACCCAAGAACCCGGAACCAGCTAAGAGTCCCACACAAGAGCTCCCTGTGAAAGTGTTCTTTTATCAACACCAAATACTTATTGCGCACCCACTCGGGCAGACGCATGGACCTGGGAAGAAAGCAGTGAATGAGACAGTCCCAATCCCCGCTGCCATGGAGTTGACTGTCTGGAAGAAATCACCTGCAATTAAACTGGTCATTATGTGACGAGTGTGATAATATAGTTACAGGAACCAAGAGCATAATAATAAGGGAAATCTAAACTGAACACAGGAATTGCCTTGATCAGGAAACTGTCACTAAGAGGTAAAGTTCAAACCTATTGGGGTCTCGAGAGAGGTCAGCCTACAGCCATCCCTACTGTTTCTCTTTCTTCAGCTAATTAAACTTTTAGCTAACATTTACCCATCTGGTGTGTGTTCTATTTCATTACCACCCTCTTGAACATAAAGCTCTGAGAATAAATAATAATCATAGAGCACCAACCAAAGAACCCAGAATTCTCTGGGAAGCATGACAGATCCCTTTATCCACTGAGGTCATTATAACCAGCATGCCATTCTCATCGGCCATTATTCTTCTCTTCTTCCTGACAGCAATAATCACCAGAAACGTCTCCCCCAGGAAGGCCCAGCCCCCTATGGCATCATATAGCAGCCTCCTATCAACTAAGAACAGAGGATGAAGTGATACCCTCAACCCCAAAAACAGAAAAAGTGAGGTGATGAGAAGTTTCATGGACTTCCCCAGCACAGCAACCAGGGTGAACTTTTTAAAATGTAAGTTACATGATGTTCCCTTCTCTTTGAAAGCCTGCACTATTCCCCAGCTCACTCAGACTAAAAGCCAAAATTCTGACCATGACCCACAAGGCCTTACACGATTCAGCTCCTCATTACTTGTCTGACTTCTTCTCCTGGCTCATTCTGCTTCAGTCGTGTGTCTCCTTGTTGGTTTTCTCGAACATGCCAAGCACACTCCCTCCTCAGGGCCTTCGTACTCATCATACTCTCTTCCTGGAACTTTCTTCCCCATATATCCACATCCTCACTCTCTCCTTCCTTTGAGCCTCTGCTCAAATGTCACGTTGCCAGTTTGTAAGTGACACCTCCCCTGGCCACCCTATTTATGATAGCAATAGTCCCTCCACAATCTTTCTCTTCCTTACCCACTTTATTTTTCTTCATAATTGGTGTCACTATCTGACACAGTTTACTTTCTTTGCTGCTCCCTCTGCTAAAATGTTTGCTTCTTGAGAACAAAGTTTTTTTCCTGTTTTTTTCTTTTTCTCACCGGTTTCCAATGCCTAGAAAAGTGCCTGGAACATACTACAACCTCAATAAATATTCAATGAAAAAATCATTGAATAATAAATTAGTTGGGAAAGGAAGAACATCAAAAAATGGTGTTGGAATTTTTGGTGTTCCAGATAGAAAATAAATTCAATTCCTACCTCACAGTACGCACCAAAGCAAATTCTAGATGGATTAAACATCTAGATATAAAAAGTGAAACCTTAAAGTTTTTATTTTTTTTGTTTCTTTTTTTTTAGAGAGAGAGAGAGAGTGCACACCCATGTATGCGAGCGGCCGGTGGGGGAGAATCCCAAGCAGGCTCCACACCCAGCACAGAGCCCAACGCTGGGCTCAAGCCCATGACCTTGAGGCCATGACCCCAGCCAAAATCAAGAGTCAGACGTTTAACCGATTGGGCCACCCAGGCACCCCAAAAAACTTTTAAATGACTTAGGAGTCCATATGATTTCAAGATAGAGAAAGTTTTCTGAGATAAGAAGTAAAAAACACAAACCACGTGGAGAAAGATTGATGCATCTGACTACAACAAAAATTAAAACTTCTATCCATTAAATGACACTATAAACAGTACAAAGCAAAACAAAGAAAATAAAGAAGGATAAGAGATTTGTAACATACAAAAAACTGACAGAATTTAGAATTCAGAAAGAATTCCTACAATAATAAAAAGCTAAATTCCAATAGAAAGGGTTCAATAAAACGGAAAGGCAATTCACAAAAGAAGAAACTTGAATGGCTAAGAAATTTGGGGAAAGCTGCCCAACCACACTAGAAAACAGAGAGACATAAATAAAAGCAACAAACCGCTCACGTCCGTTAGATTCGCAAGAATTGAAAATCTGATAAAATTAAATGTAGATGAAATTTTAGGGAAAAAAACAAAACAAAAAAACCCACGAGACCTCTTATTGACCACTAGCTGGGGTCTAAATTTGAATAGCAACATTGGGAGGGGGCGGGGAGTTTGGCAGTCAAACTGCAAATGCCACATTCAACTCCGAAGTTTACTTGTTCTGGAGAAACTGTCACACATAGGCACAGGCCATATGTGAGCATGTTCAGAGCAGTTCTGTTCCCAAGGGTGGACACTGGAAGCAACTTCAACGTCCGTTAGTTGGCAATGGATTATTACAAAGGAATATTACACAACAGGGCTCAGCAAACTTGTTCTGGGCCAGAGGGTACACATTTCGCTTTTGTCAGTCACCTCAGTCTGTATTGCAGATTCTTTTTTTTTTTTTTTAGCAACCTTTGCAAATGTAAAGGCATTCTCAGCCAGATCTGCTCCCAAGCTGGATATGCTCACAGCCGTAGTTTGCCAACCGCTGCTGTAACAGCAATTAAAATCAGTGAATTAGGTATATATGCACCAACTAGAGTGAGTCTTAAAGACAAAAATGAGTGACAAAAGCAAAGTCCAGAAAAATTATATGCTTTTTAGGTGTTTAATTCCTTATAAAATATAAATACATGCATGTAATAAATCTATAAAAATGTGTATGTTAGGGCAGCTGGGTGGCTCAGTCTGTCAAGCGCCTGCCTTCAGCTCAGGTCATGATCCCTGGGGGCCTAGGATCAAGCCCTGTAGGGCTCCCTGTTGAGCGGAGAGTCGGCTTCTCCCTCTGCCTCTGCCCCTCCCCCACACTCATGCATGCTCTCTCTAATAAATAAAATCTTTTTAAAAATTAAATATAAAAATATGTATGTTAAGGATATATATAAATTTACAATTGAAGTTGTTTGTAGGGGAGGAAGACGGAAAACAGGATTTGAGTGGGGCACCAAGGGAACTTGAACTTTATCAGCAGTATTTCTTTTATATAAAATAATCTTGAGCAAATACGACAAAATGTAAATACCTATTCAAAATACTGGGTGCATGAACGCTTATCATGTTTTTCCCTGTACTTTCCTATAGTCAACATGTTTTCCTGAAATATATCCAGAAAAACAAACAAAAAGATTGCTAGAGTACATGTCAAAACTTTAAGTGATTATTTCTGCTACATGATATTTCTTATTTTTACTTATTTGGATTTTCTAAATCGACACCTGTCTCTAAAGATTGGAATTGATTCTGTAATGAGAAAATAAAGTTCTAAAAACTTTTCAGGCACCATCTTAACTACGGAATTCATCCTATGTTTGGATTCCTGGATGAAGAGAAACCTCCACTTTCATCTTCAGAGAACTCGTGGGTCACCCTGAAGAGAGCACCTGCCGTAGGGCTAAAACAAGACCAATCACCTTGCCTGGGCATTAAGAGCAGGTCTGCTTCTCTGTCTCCTGTTTCTCCATCCAGGGAGCATTCTTCTCCTTGGCTGGGGGAGAGCTGAGGCCATTGCCCAGCGCTCTCTAGCACTACGACAGGAAGAGGGCTGTGATGACAGTGAAGAGTCAGTGGTCACCCCTTGTGCTCAGCTGACCCCTCACTGGCCTAGGTCACCAGACTGGGGCAGAGATGGGGCAAGTAAGTAGCACGAGGTGCTGAGTAACAGCTTCCTCTCTACCCTGGGAAAAATTAGCCCTCCAAGCTGTTGATTCGTAGGGTGCACCTTCTTTACAACTCGGGATGCCCCAGCTATCCCTTTGTAGACCACGGTCCTGATATTTGTGGGTCCCTTGGCTTAGAGTGCTTTCTGGCTCACAACACAACGATGCCACTGCCTCCCCATCAGGGTTTGCACACAAGCTGACCCCATGGGTGTGCGCTCTGTGCCATCCCACAGAGCCCAACCAACTCCCAGATTCAGTTTAAATGCTCTGTGGCCACTATGCCAAAGTTCCAGATGACATTACTTTTGAATATGTTTTGCAAGCGAAGTCTGATGAGAGAACAGAGCAGGTGTGAGCAGAGGAGCTGGGCTGGCAGCAGCGCGCACACACGTGGTTTCAGGGGACCGAGCAGAGCAGGCAGCGTGCTCAAGGCGCAGCCAGGCCCAGCCCTGAGACAGACTGGTGACGGGGGCGGTGCTTGCAGAGGAATCACCCCAGGCAGCAGCCTCTAGCCACCGCGGGAAAGGCTCCTCCCCCCGGAAGCAGAGCAGGGACAGCAGCGGGAGACCAGTGTGCCGTCCTTGCCCCCAGCCCATCCCTGCAGCATCTGCACAAATTCTAACCCTCCAATCCCAGCACCGGGGCTGCCTGAGCACCGGAATTGCCAGTCCTCGGGCAGCAAACTGTCAGTAAACTACTACAAAAGGAAATTGTGCTCATGGACATTGCAATAAAACCTGAGAGTTCTTTGACTTCTTTAAAGAATTTAGAGTCTCTGGGCTTGAAAATTGTCACATCCCGGTAAAGCAAATATCCACAGGCTGAGAAATAGAAAGTAAACCTACAGACCATTACTTTCAACAGAAAGGACCTTATTTTCATACGAAGCTTGAGCTAAGTCAATTATTAATAAGACAATTTAAAATTAATTTTTCTTATAATGGAAGATAAAGCAAAAAAATGCATAAATAAGCATGTTTATGAAGCTGCTTTCAATTTCTCCTACAACCTCTACAAGTTACAGGAAATGCCAGAGGAAACATTAAAATGCCATTGTATAAATGTATATTTAAAATTAGACTCAGACTTACATGAAACTCATCATAAGCTCCAGATGTACTTTTTTTTTTTTTTTAAGATTTTTTATTTATTTATTTATGTGACAGAGAGACAGCCAGCGAGAGAGGGAACACAGCAGGGGGAGTGGGAGAGGAAGAAGCAGGCTCCCAGCGAGGGAGCCCGATGTGGGACTCGATGTGGGACTCGATCCCGGAACGCCGGGATCACGCCCTGAGCCGAAGGCAGACGCTTTTAACGACTGCGCCACCCAGGCGCCCCTCCAGATGTACTTCTATTTCTGTTTTGAAATAATTTACCAGAAATTTACCCCAATGTTGTCCCAGCCTCTAAAATATACCTAACATTTCCAGTAACTCTTGTACCAACAGAAAGATCCTTCTCAAAATTAACAATTATCAAAAATTATTTGCAATCTTGCATTTGCCAAGAATGACTAATGTCACTTTCAATTATATCTATTGAAAATGAAATTGCTGAAAGGGTAACTTTTGATGGCCTGATAAGTGAATTCGCAAAAAAACAAACCAGAAGAATCTTAGGATCGAGATACCATGTTAATAAAATACTATCGGTATTGAATTATATAATATTACATGACACCAAAAGCATTACTTTGTTTGCATTTGTAAGTTTACCTTGTTATTCATGTAATACCATTATGTCTATCATGTTTATAAGTAACAAGGCTTTTTAAAAGAAAAAGTTTTATATTTTAGAGACTTTAATGGCATTTTGTTCCTACTCTTTGAACAAGGGCCCTGAATTTTTATTTTGCACTGGGCCCTGCAAATGATGTAGCCAGCCCCACCTGGACTGTTCTCCAGAGGTGATCGAGCCACGCACCGCCCTTTGTCAAGAAGGCTGGGCATCTGTTAGACAGCTGCTCTTGGGAAATAAACTGGCCAATTCAGAGATGAACTGGGGATCTTGTGTCCTCATGCAGTGGCCAGTCACAGGCCTCCTCTGTCAACCACAGTGCAACTGCTGGCCCCCCACATGTGGACTCTGCAGTGAGTTATGGCTGAGCGCATCATCCCATCCTCCCTTTCTTTCGTCGGTGTCTTTTCCTTCTCTGATGGGCATCTGCACTCCTTTGGGGACATGGCGTGGAGAAAACTGAATTCCTATTGACGGAACTCAGCACAGGACACATTACATTTTTGTTATTCAGACGCCTACAGCCAGTTTCTCAACCTTTCCCTCTGAATACTGTTTGGTGACTCCTGGTCAGATACCCAGAAGGGGCCACTTCACCAAGCCTGGTCGTAGTCTTGGCGATGCATTAAAGCCCTGTAGACTGGAGGCTAAACTGAAAGAAAAGAAAAGTCAACCTTGCAGGGAGGAGCCTGGGGACGGATGCTGCATCAGCTGATGCTCCACTGTCCTCTGCTGAACAGGGCAGGACATGGCTCCCCTGGCAAGGCCATCTCCTTCGGACTGCTTCATCTCATTTCACACAAAACACATTTGCCAACTTCCATAAAAACGCAGCCACAAATGGGATTGTACTCGAGCCACCTGAACTCTAGACCCTTCTCCAATTTCCACAACCATACAACTTGACTGTTTCCTGCCTTGTCCTGTTTCCTGTTTCCACGTGCGTACATCACAAACTCCTTGAGGACAGAGACCATATCTTCTTCTTCATGGGTCACCCAGACGTCAAGTGTAACAACAACACTGTAGTTCTTAGAACACCTACAACTCACTTCACCATTCATTAACTTGTCAACCCTCACAGCACACCCCTCCAAGCCATGATAATGCCCATTTTACAGAGGAGGAGATCAAGGCCTCGAGAAGTTCACCAGTTTGCCCACAGTCTCACAGCTGTTCAAGGCCAAGGTTAGGACTCACTCACAGATCGGGCTGATTCTGTATGACCACACCTTTGTGGAAGGGGCGTCGTTAAAAGCACACACATCACTCTTTTTGAGCAACATCAGCACAGAGCATTACAACAGCAGGTATTTCACGAGACCTTGTGATGCTAGATGTTTCCACATTTAGCATCAGAACCACAACCCAGTAACTGTGTTTTCTATTACACGGCAGCACATCCTGAGGGTATCTGTCCTCTTATACCCGCCTGCATGCTTCTGGGACTGCTGAGCATGTCAAGGACTTTGAGCACAAGGGGATAAAGATCTCCCAAACTCGCATCTTCAAGGTGGTCTCTCACTTTCCGCACCTTTCGGAGGTAGAGGGGGTAGCAACGCTACTTTCTAAAGGCACTCTGCCTAGACTTGCTTCCTGGCAGCAGTGGCGACCCACAAGCCATGGCTTCTGTTTCTTGCCCTCATCGATGAGGAATATGTGGAGGTACAGGGCTCCAGAGCATAGCCCCACTACACGGGCTTCTTTAAGTGTCTGAGGCCCAGCAGATTCTGGCCTACAGGACAGTCCTGACTCGTTATCACTTTAATAAATGGTTTTCACATATTTATAACCATGGGGTAAGAAAAACCTACTGAAGGTACAAAAACACAGAAGCCCTGAAGAAAAAAAATGACTCAAAGCCTGGGCAGCCTAAGAATTCAAAATTTAGAACAATAAAATAGATCAGAAAGTGAAAAGAAAGTGGTATATTAAAATATCTGCAGCAGGTATAACAAAGGATTAACCGTCAGCATGAAACCACTTAAAAGCATAAAGTTGAACAAAAATCAAATGGCTGCACTAATGCTTCTTCGAGGCTGTACCACCCTCAGGTGGAACCCAGTACCCATCACCCTCAAGACATGATGAAGGAGGCTGGCAGCACTTACACAATTTCTGTCCAAACTGGCCAGATCCTATATTTCCCTAAAAACCCCCAGCCCCTTCCTCTGGGGCCTTGCAGTCTTTGAAGGCCTTAGCCTGCTGTAGCCTCCTTTGCCCAGCAAAAGAATAAACTATCTTCCTCCTTAATACTGAAACTCCGCCCTTGCATTACATATTTTGGCTCCAGAGCACAGAGGTCAATTTACAAGTACCAGCAATCTTACAATAAGAAAAAGGAAGGTGAACAATTTAATTGCAAAGATGCAAAAAATATAAAAGAAATATAAATGGCAGGGGCGCCTGGGTGGCTCAGTCGGTTAAGCGTCTGCCTTCGGCTCGGGTCATGATCCCAGGGAGCCCTTCCAAAGAAGGTATACAAATAGCCAATAAATCCATGAAAATGTACTCAACATCACTCATCATCAGGGAAATCCAGACCAAAACTACAAAGAGATACCACCTGATACCTGTTAGAATGGCTAGTCCCCAAAAGACAAGTGATAAAACAAATACTTTATGGTCTCACTTATATGTAGAATCTGAAAAAGCCACACTCAGAGAAACAGAGTGGACTGGTGTTTGCCAGGGCCTGCAGGATGGGGAAAATGAGGTGATGTTGGTCAAAGGATATAAACTTCCAGTTATGAGAGGAATAAGTTCTGGGGATCTAACCTCCAGCATGGCAGCTATGGTTAACAATACTGTATTGTGTATTTGAAAGCCGCCAAGAGAGTAGATCTTAAAGGTTCTCACCTTAACAACAACCACCACAAAAGGTGATTGTGTAAGGTGATAGATGTGGTATCTAGCCTTAAGGTGGCAGTCGTTTCACAATATATATGCATATCACATCCCTACATCGGACACCTGAAACTTAAAAAAATGTCCTATGTCAATGAGATCTCGATAAAGCTGGAAGAAAAGAGAAAAAATATCCAGTGTTGGGAGTTAGGAGGGCAAGTAGGTTGCATCAAATTTTAAAATGTCTGTGCTCTTTGACCCAGCATTCTACTCCCAACAGCTATCCTAGAGAAGCACCTGAACTTGTAAATGAAGAATCAAGTAAAAAACATTAATTACAACACTGTTTGTACAAGCCTAACACTGGAAACAAACTTTAATGTCCTCTAGTACAAACATGGCTTAATAACACATGGGGCGGTCACAGCAGGGCTCACTAGGCAGCAGTTATGCTGAGCACCCAAATGGAAAGATTCCTAAGACATAAGAAGTAAAAAGGGTGACTCGTTCAACAATATGCATAGAGTCATCTATTTATTTTTCAAACACGTACACCCACAAAAACCACGTGTTTCTATATGTACCTATGTATATAAATGGATAGAAATACATCCAAAAATGAGACATACTAACCTGACAATAACTGTTCTCTCTGGGTAGCAAAGTGGGCTTGGGGATGCAGCAGTGGAGAGACTTTTGCAAGGACTGTTCTGTGAACTGACATTATTACAAGAAGAACGTACACGTATATTACACGTACAATTTTAAAACGTGATGGAAAAGGGAACTACCATAGCCTCAGGGCTGTTCAAGGACAGATCTATAAAATCCATTAGGCCTGCCTTCCCTGGAGGGGACACAGCTAGCCTGATCAGGGCATGGGGTAGAGAAAGGGAACCACACGTGCCCAGTGTCAGCCCCCACGCAGATGCCAGTACGTCTCCTTCCTGACACTCTCCCTAGCCAGGAAGTTTCCTAGAAGTCTTCTTCCCTTTCCTGATTTGATTCCACTGTGTTTACTTGAGTAAGGCCATCCTCCCTTCTGTTTTTGTGTTCCCTCAATTACAATTTTTATAATACTTGGAAAGTAATGTGTCAATTACATAGCATACCAGGGCTCCTAATGAATTCCAGGAATTGACAGATGTTTTTCTATTTTCCATTAATGCCGCAGGTCAGGTTCCCTGGGAAGTAGCCTCTGCGGCGCTGAGATTTGCATGCAAGAGAAGAGCTGAGAGAAGCCCTTACAGGCAAGAGCTCTTGGGAACACCAGCGCTGGGGGAGTGAAGACAGGACTGGGCAGAGGAAGAAGGGGTGTGTGTGGCTGTCACAACAAAGGCCTTGGCAGATCCCAGAAGGAGGTCTGGAGCTGAAGGGCCATTTGGAGTTATTCCAAAATGAAGAAAGGGCTCTGGACCTTTGCACCTCCACCTGGATGGGTCATTGGATGTGGGCTGATCTGGGAAGCGAGTGTGACTTTGGCCAAAGCCACTTGTTTCAGTTGAGGGCAAGTCCCAGGAGAGACTGAGCTGTGGGTGGCAGGTGGGGGAATGAGCACCTCAGCTCTGAAGGGAGATCTGGGAAATTGGCCGCGTCCAGAGGAATCTGGAGCTAGGCGACCATTCATCTCTGAGGGTGGAGGAAATGAGACAAGGGTACATACACATCTTTATCTCCATTTTACAGGTGGAGAAACACCTGGTTTGTTTTCTGCTATGCCCTGGAAGTCGGTCACCAGTGCAAGTAGGGAACTGGGCGCCCAGGCTGAGGCATTGTTTACCAGGCTTACCGGCGTCAGCCTGAAACGCTGAGCTCAGTGAGGACCCGCAGTTAGCAACACAGAGACATTTATTCTTATGCCACTCCTATTCTCAAAGGAAATAGTCGCTCTTTCCCCCACAAACTCTGAAGAAACCTGGGTAGCCTGGTTTAGACCTTTTGCTTGTATTTGGCAATTCTAGATCACTGTGGGGAGGGGCTGGGGGAAGTAATAGAAGGTCCTGATTCCTTCAAAGATGTCAGTCTGCGAAAACAGGGACATCGCACTCTGGAAATCTTTGATTTATCAAACTTGGTGTCCAGCAGATCCAGAGCTAAGCCCCTAACATGCATTGTCTTCTTGAAACCTTGCGACTCTGAGGCGCATGCTAATATTATCTGTTTTACATGTACTAATATTTTTGTTTTACAGATGAGGAAATTGAAGCTCAGAGACGTAAAGTAAGTTGCCTGAGGTCACAGAGCCACAAGTAACACAGAAAGTTTTCAGTCCAGGTCTGGCTGATAACTGAGCCACCAAGAAGGAAGGTGGCTTAGACTCAAGGTTAGCCAGGATAGAGAAAAATAAGAGCAACAATGGAGAGGTATTAAGAAGATAATTAATATGATTTTTCTGAATAGCAGGTTGGAACAGAGATATCCAAGAGCCAGCCACACAAAAGTCCTGGGCCCCTTATTTATCTTCACTATACAAAGCAAACCAAGCATTTAATTCCCTACAGATTGTATAATGCTATTTTTAGCACGTTTAAAACAGATATTTACTATTTATTATATTTATGAATATTTACTATTAAATATTGATATGTATTATTTTTTTAATAGAAACAAATTAAGTATAAAAACATGCAAGAGAGACAAACGCCTATGCGGAGTGGGGGTGGGGTGGATGAGGAACCTTTTAACAGGCTTCAATTTATATCATACGGATTCTTAATTATTGTCTCCATAAAAGGTAGAAAGAATAATTTAATACCCTTTGTATTTCAAAACAATGTATAACTTTGTCAAAAAGAAAAGCACTTACATAAGAAAACTTATAATAACTAAGCAGTAGCACATTATTTAAATTTGTCCTTGGTGTTTGCTTATTTTGACTCTTACTCTAATGTGGGGCATTATAGGACTTAACCATGGACAGTACACATTAATAAATGTGCAAGTCCCTTAATAGAGACTGTTTATAGAACAAAAAGACCGGTGAGTGCAAAGGACAGCCCACGTGCCAAGCCTTTAGCCTATTCTAATGACAGATGTATATGTTACTTTTGTGGTAAGCCACCTCGATCTTTTGTGGAAATAGGATAGAAATTAAAAACACATAGGTAACGTATATATGGATTGACAAGGGCTGTTCTTCAGTGGGACAGGTTTTAACTCCGCCAGCCACTGTGCCTCCCCTCCTCCTGCGCCCAGTCTGCCCCCTTTCCCTTGTGAGGAGCATGGAATGGTAGGCTTCTCCTTGCCAAACATCCTGGCTCCCCCCAGCCCCACCACGGCGCCAAGGCCTCTGCTAGTCCCTCAGGACATCCCAGCTCTCCTGAGCTATCGATGACCCAGCTGCCTTCTCCTAAGATTTGATTGCAAAAGTACAAGGGGCTGTGGGGAAGGGGGTACAGAAACCAGAGGTGAAGAGTACACCTCACGCTGCTTTCAGGGAGTACAAGCCCTGTGATGCCTGAATTTCTGAAGCAGCCCATTCCCTCAAGAATCTGAACTACCGGGGGCACCAATTCCCCCCTCCTTGGCTACTTCTGCACTCAGGGTTCCTACACAGATCCTTCCCAGCAGGACACTAGGTGGGACCTACACGGTCACCATGAGGCCTCTAGCTCCATAACCAGGGACGGTCCCCAGGCCAGTGAGCACCACACAGGCCCAGGAAGTGATCTCCAGGCAGCACAGCTCATGGGCCACAACAAGAATGGCATTTTTAAAAGTATTTTTTAAATACTTTTTTAAAGTTTCAAGTGTCCTTTTACTGATTCGAACAAACCAATGGGTAAAAGATACTTTTAAGTCAATCAGGAAAAATGAACACATCATTTACTATATATTTTAAAAATTACTGGTAATTGTGTGGGTGTGCTAACGGCATTCTTTTATTCCGTCAAAAGGGCTTATCTGTTACAGATTTCTATTCAGGTATCCATGTGTAGAAGGATGTGGTATCGGGAATTTGCTTTAAAAACCACCAGCACAACAAAGTGGGTGCAGGATGACGCAGTGTGTGGATGCAGTGTGTGGATGCAGTGTGTAAACCGTGAAAGTTGGGGAACGGCTACGTGAGGTTTCATTTTACCAGGCTTTTGATTTTTGTGTGGGTTTGAAAATTTTAAATAAAAAGTTAAAAATGAATATACTTGACACTTTAAGGGTTAGTTTCTCCTACACACAGATACATGCACTTTTCTCTCTCTCTTTTTTCTTTTTAGCTTTTTCTCTTTCTCTGCCTTTTTTTTTTTTACTTGCAAAAGTAATGGATTCTTGTAAAAATGTCAAACAATACCAAGAGCTGTGAATCCATTTTCCATTAATACAGGCGAAGACTGTGTCATGTGTCTCATAAGCTTCTCCTTCCGCGGGACCCTGCCCGGCACTGGTACAGGCTCCACTGAATGCAGTTAGGGTCACTGTTCCTCACAAGACTGGAAGGGACCTTTCAGATTGTCTTTAATTCCTTCACTTTACGGATGGGGGAACTAAGATTCTGAGAAGAAGTAACGGTCAGGGTCCTTGAGCCGGTAGTAGCAGAACCAACCGCAGGCAGCTTTGCTGGGTAACCCCGAGGGGACCCTGCAACCACAGGGCTAGAGAAGCTGCTGTAGGTTCGGCCACCAGCACCTCCCATCCCCTCACCCTTTCTTAGCTCTCCTTGACAGGAGTGGAAGGAATGGGGGCAGTTTCCAGGCTCAGAGAAGGCTTGCGGGGGGTTCAAGGGTGCTCTGCATCAGGCTGTTCCCAGGCTGCCAGATGCAGCCCCCAGACTCACTCCATCCCTCCGAGGCTGATGCCCACCCCACGGACGCCCTCCGTAGCTCTGCACATCCCCACTTCCTGCCCCATACCAACCCCTGCACGCAGTCAGTGAGGTAGAGTTTGCTTCCTAGCGCTAAAGGGAAAGAAAGAATTCCCTTCAAGCAAACAGATATGCAAAGAGAATGCTACATCTCAAGCTTAAACTTCAGAGGGAAGGGAGGGTCGGCAGGGAGGTGGGAATTCACGCAAAGTTCTAGGTTTATGATCTAGACTCTTCAGAGCCACAGCCCCAGAGAGCCCAAGCCTTTCAAGGCCACAGAAGGGGGCTCTTGAGGCAGCTCAAAACTATGCCCCGGACGGACTGCAGGAGTGGTTTGCCCACGGTTTGCCCAGTCTCACAAGAAAGCCACTCCAGATCAGGGGAGGGGGTTTCGCTAGCGGGTCTAGATCTCCGCTGTCCAGCATGGTAGCTCCCAGCCACACGCAGCTACGCTTGCACAGCGGCTCCAGAGTGAGGTGTGCTGTAGTGTAAAATATGCACACCAGATTTCAAAACAGTACGAAACAAGGTAAAAAATCTGTGAATAAGTTTTATATTGATTAAATGTCAGAATGATGTTATTTTAGGTATATGGGATTAAAATATGTGAAAATTATTGTTTCATTTTTATTTTATTAAAGTATAACTGACATACAATAAGCTGCACCTACTTAAAGAGTTACAGTTTGGTAAGTTTTGGCATTCTACACCATGAAACCATCGTTAAAGTCAGTATCACACACAGGCCCAGCACCCCCAAAAAGTTGTCATGCCCTTTATATTCCCCCCTGCCCATCTCCCATCACTGGTCTGCATTCTGTTACTACAAAAGTATGCATTTTCTAGAGTTTTATTGAGTACAATCAGAGAGCATGTGTAATTTTTTTCTGCTCGCACTCAGCATAATTATTGGGAGACCCGCTCACGTCGTTCCACATATCAGAAGTCCGTTCCTTTTTACTGCTGAGTAGCACTCCATTATATGAACATATCCCAGTTTGTTTCCCCATCCCCCTGTTGACAAACATTGGGGGGGGGGCTATCACAGATCAAAGAGCCATGAACATTTATCTATTTAAGTTTTACCTTTTTTTTAATGTGGCAACTAGATATATTAAAATGTGCTCACATTATATTTCTTTTGAACAGTACACCCCTTGATTCTCTGCTAGGCCCCCCACTTCCCCTGCTTAAATTGTCTGCCTACTAAATGGAGTTTAATTCAACAAACTGGGCCGGGTGCAGGGTGGGGAACTGTTGTCATAGAAGTGAAGGGCCCAAGAAGAGAGGTACACTGGGTACCTATTCCCTCCGTGCCCCCCAAACCGGCCTTGAGGGACTGCCTCAAGGCTCTGGCCATCTGCAGGGGAAGGAGGCAGATGCATGAATAGTCACCTCAAATCCAACGCGAGAAGCCGGAGAGAGATGCATAAAGGCTCTGGTGACAAAAGGAGGAAGCACTTACGTCTGTCTGGGGAACTCAGGGAGGTTTCCCCAGGAAATAATATTTGAACCAGGTCTTAGAGGAAGAGTAGAATTTACCAAGCAGAGTTGGGGGAGGGCTTTCCAAGTGCAGGAGAAAGTTCAGGAATTCCCCAAGGCAAGGCAGATTCTGGGAACAGGGACATGTGAGCAGAAAGGATGGCATGGGATGGGGGTGGAGGGAGAGCAGGCCAAGGAGGGACTGGCAGGCCAGAATGAAGGGCCTGCTACACCATGGTGAGGGGTTGGTTCTTGTCCTCCAGGCACAGACACTTCAGAACCAGGGAAAAGAGCCAGGCCAGACTATACTTAGGAAGAACACTTGGGGGAAGAAAACAGGAGTGATGAGTACTTGGATGATGCCACTGGGAACAGACAACAGGGACTACATTCTGGAGAGTTCCACAGCAGATTGCACAGGGATTGCCAATGGGATATAAGGCATGCAGAAGAGTCAACTCCAGTGTCCCTCATGGCTGGAGCTCCTGGGTAGTCGCTATCTTCTCTTCCTCAGTTCTGGTGACAGCCTCCCCACAGGTGTTCCTCTCACTCTGCCAGACCACCCAGCCCACTGTTGGCACAGAAAGACTTAAACTCCCTGTCTCCTGACAACTCAGTTTCCCCTGTGGCTTTCCACCACCTGTAGAATGAAATCTCACTTCCCTTAGATGGCCACAAAACCCTGGGTGAGCTGGGCCCACCTACTGGCTGGTGCCACCCTGTCCTGCCACCCCGTCCTGCCACCCCTAAGCAATCAGCAGTTCTTCTCTTCTCTGCCTCCTGGCACCCCCTGCCCACCACACAGACACACACGGTACAACAGTGCACTGATTCTCCCTCTCCATGTTTCCTTCCAGGCACGGCTTGAGGCTCCTTCTCCAGAAGCTCCCCCTAAGGACCCCAGATGCAGGAGTTCACCCCCTGTGTCCCAGTGCACACTGTGTATTGCCCTCTGTAACCTCCTTCACACCCACTCAACTGTTCCGTCTTTAGGACAGTGTCCTCCTCTTTCATTTTTGGGACTGGAGTGCTAGAGCAGAGATTTTAGAGTAAACTGATGTAAGCAGGAACTGCCTTAGGAATGCTGAGATCAGGAGAGTGTGTGGAGGGATGAGGGCAGAGACCCAAGGGCCATATGCTCTGGGCGTGCACCAGGATTTCTGACCCAGAGGTGATCTCTCCGGACAGGGTCGTTACTCTATTCTCTACTCTGACAAGTCCTGGGGAAGGCTTATTTTATCAAGGGGGGGGGGCAAAGCTGTATGAAAATAAGAAAAAATAGCCAAAGTTTCCTGCTCTTAATGTATTAATAATTACGATGAAGAAGACATCAAAACATTGGATGTCCAATGTTTGGGCCAATATTGTTGAAGGAGCAACAAATAAATGTGACTTACAGGGCAAATCTGCGTGGAATTAACTAAGTATTTGCTGAGATCTTACAATGTGCTCAGCATTGTCCTCGAGCTATCAAAGATGTTACAGGTCAACCTAAGTCAACTGTTTGTCTTCAGGTGTGAACACTCATGCTGTGGAAGCAAGATGAATACACATGAAGACATTTGGGGATAAATGTATTGCCAGGTGGGCAGGACAAGCTGATAAATGCATGGCTATCTAGGAAGGGATTCCAAACTTTACTGTGCACGCAATATCCCCAGGGATCGTATTGAAACGCCAATCCTGGTTCAGTAATTCCAGGGTAGAGCTCGAGATTCTGCATTTCTTTTTTTTTTTTAAAGATTTTATTTATTTATTTGACAGAGACAGACAGCGAGAGAGAGAACACAAGCAGGGGGAGTGGGAGAGGAAGAAGCAGGCTCCCAGCGGAGGAGCCTGATGTGGGGCTCGATCCCAGAACGCTGGGATCACGCCCTGAGCCGAAGGCAGACGCTTAACCACTGCGCCACCCAGGCGCCCCGAGATTCTGCATTTCTTACATGTTCCGAGAGAAGGCCAGGGCCTTTGGAGCAGCAGGACCCTGGTGAACGGAGAGAGCCATGTGAACCGGAAAGCTCTATCAACAAGCAAGTGTAGAACTGACGGCAGGGTGCACTGGACAAGGCAGGAGGGGCTTTTCGGGTGAGGCGAGGCTCAGCAGTGACCTGGAGCAGAGTGCAGCTCACAGAGGGGCAGAACCATGGCCCAGGAAACGGACATTGGAACTGACTGTTCTTATCAGCCAGTGGCACCAACTAAAAGGGACTAAGTTATGTGCCATCTTAAATGCCACACTGAGGAGTTGCAATTTGTTTAAAAAGGAAATAGTGAGCTGGGGGTGATCCTTGAATCGAATTTTGCTGATACATTTAGGAAAAGTAGGAGGAGAGGAGGAACTACATCCCCATGCAGAAGATACGGAGAACTGGAGGACTGTTTCTCTCACACTGTGCCTTGTGTACTCGAAGAAATTCAGTTCAGCTGCTAGACACCATGCCCCCATCCGTCACCCTTCATCCCCTCACCGCCATCCAGGCCTCGCTCCCCTGTCCTGGGCTCCAGAAGCCTTTCAACAGAAGAGCTAAGTCTCAGACGATCCAGCTCCAGGAGAAAGAACCTTCCTTCTGCAGTTCCGTGGAGTCTTTCTTTCTCTCCACGGATGTATAAACAATTCGACAGCACATGATAAAAGTGAGGGGAGGGGGAAACCCACATTAATTTCCTCCAGGCAAATGATAAGCTGGCAGGTCTGGCTCTATGGAGGAGATAAAAGCTCCAAACACGGCCGAATGACTCTTGGGATCCGAGCCTGGTACGGATGCAAATTAAAATAAAAACTATATAAACAGCAGCACAATCGCACCATTCAGGGCTCCTTCATTAGCAGCCCGCGCTCCAGTGCCACGGCCCACAAAGACAACTTCCCTTTCTTCTCCCTTCTAACTAGTTGCCGAGCTGGCCAACAAAAGGGGGCTGAGAACAAAAGCAGTCCTAATGGATGAGGCTCTGGGGAGAGGTCGTTGGGGAGATTCATTTTATGTGTGCAAATCAAAAAGCAAATGTGATGTGTCAGACCAGCCGAGGACAGGCCTCCTGCTGGGGAGTGTGGAGGTGCCAAGCTCCTCCCTCCAAGCTCGCCACGGCGCGATAACAACCCAACGGTCCCAGCCACCGGCCCAGGTCTCCCTGCGCCCGATAGAGCCAACTTCCCCAAGTGCTGCCTCGTGTAGGGGGACCTCATTCAATGATCAGGCCCGCGAGGCAACAGCTCCCTGCCACAGCAGCCTCTACTCTTCCCGGGAGAGGACAGACTCGCTCGTCGTATTACCACGAAGCATACTGTGGTGGGCAGTTACTGGGGCGAGGAGACACCGTTTTACCAATATCCGTCTACGGCTGAACGCTCACGCTTCAGGAGGGAACCGCTGTTCACCAACGACAGGTTTCTCTGTCTTCCCGATCGCCTACTCCATGCCAGGAACCTCTTCAAGTGACCGAGCCCCCCAGCTGTCCCTCACCCCACATGCCTGTCCTCTAGCCACTCTTCCAGATTCCCTCACGCTCATCCGCCATCCTGCACTCCTCCTCAAACTTGGAATCCCCTATGTCCCTGCTCTCCATGAGAACCCTTTCAGCCTCACGAAACTCATGCTTTATCACTTTAAAATAGGGGAGGGGCGCCTGGCTGGCTCAGCCAGTAAAGCGGCCAACTGTTGGTTTCAGCTCAGGTCGGGATCTCAAGGTCATGCTTGTGCTCCACACGCAGCAGAGTCGGCTTGAGAGTCTCTCCCTCTCCCTCTGCCCCTCCCCCACTCATGCTCTCTCCCCCACGCTCTCTAAAATAAATAAAATCAACAAATCTTAAATAAAATAAAATAGAGTAATAATCCTTGCTCTACCATCCTCACGGGCTACTGGAAGGCTCGTGTGAAATGAAGGACAGGAAAGCAACTTTAAGTGGCATACACGTATTAACAGAAATGTCTTCATTGAGGCTACAGCCTGGACCATTTAGTGACTGCCAAAAACCTCTCTATTGCTGAATGAGACAATTGGAGGAGGGGGGATTCCAGCCATAGGCCAAATGAAAATCCTCGCACATTAACACCAAAATGAACTTATAGTATTTTTAAATGATAGAAACCAAAAGAGCCAAAGTGAACCATCTCCCGCCTTGGCCCCTAAGTGGTACCCCAGAGTATCTTGCCTGCACGTGCCTGGTCCTCATGCTCTGCTTCCTCCAGTTTATGCTTCTGGCCACATTGCTGGCATCAGGTGCAAAGGCTGGTGCCTGGCAGAGGGAAGGATCAAAGAGAGTAGTGAGAGTGGGAAGGTTACTTTTCTCTAATTTTGAAGATTGCTTTACTTTGTCCCTGTAGGGAAGATTCCATTATTTAGAAGATGGATTGTGGCACTGTTCTTTTCTAGCTTATATTATGCTAAGAAGCAAACAAGGAACGGAGATAGGAAAGAGATAGGAAAGTCCTGTGAGCAGACTGCGCTTTCCACCACACCCAGTCAGCTAGGTGGTCACTAAGCTATATGGTTATTCTCTCATTTTCCCAGCTGATAAAGAGAAAAGAAGCATTATCTGCCACAGGCAGCCCCTGGCTTTAGGGGAGGAGAACCCCAGGGCTGGTGGTTAATAGCATGTGACCCAGCACTGTTTTCCTGGTCTCTTCCAAGCCCTGGTGCATCAGCCTAGACAATACTGTTGGAAACATAACAATATGCGGTTGGAATGCTCAGGTCTTAAGTCCTTCCCAAACCGCACTCGCATCACCACTTGCATTAGTTTACTAGGACTGCCGCGACAAGCTCCCACAACCAGGTGGCTTCAAATCAGAGGCATTTGGGGGCTCCCGGCTGGCTCAGTGAGTTAAGCACCTGACTCTTGCTTAGCGCTCAGGTCATGATCTCAGGGTTGTGAGACTGAGCCCCACGTCGGGCTCACAGGCTGAGCATGGAGCCTGCTTGGGATTCTCTCTCTGCCTCTCTCTCTCTCCCTCAAAAAAAAAAATAAAAATAAAAATAACAAACAACAACAAAAACAAGAGACATTTGTCTGTGCACACTTGGGGAGGCCAGAAGTCCAAAATCAAGGTGTTGGCAGGGTTGGTTTCTTCTGGAGGTTCTAAACTCTTTTTTTTTTTTTTAAAGATTTTATTTATTTATTCGACAGAGATAGAGACAGCCAGCGAGAGAGGGAACACAAGCAGGGGGAGTGGGAGAGGAAGAAGCAGGCTCATAGTGGAGGAGCCTGATGTGGGGCTCGATCCCATGATGCCGGGATCACGCCCTGAGCCGAAGGCAGACGCTTTAACCGCTGTGCCACCCAGGCACCCCTCTTCTGGAGGTTCTGACAGAGAATCTATTCCATGTGTTCACTACAGGCAACCTTTGTCATTCTATGGCTTGTGACTATATCACTATAATTCCTACCCCCAACTTCATAACCTTTTCCTTTGTGTCTGTGTGTCCTCGCCTCTTCTTTTAACGACACTTGTCATTGGACGCAGGGCCCACTCCAAGTCCAGGATGATCCCATCTCAAAGTCCTTACATTACATCGGCAGAGATCTTTCTTCTAAATAAGGTCACTTTTGCAGGTTCCGAGGGTTAGGATTTGAACATATCTTTTGGAGGGGCCACTATCCAACCACTATGGTACCCAAAAAAAAGGGGAAGGGAGAAGAGGAGGAAACCACCCTGAGCTCCTATTCAAACTTATAAGAATTCATGGGACAAAGTAGGGACTGGAGTTATTTAGTCAAATTATGGTAGCAAAGGCCACAGTAACTGAATGGACCTTCAGTGTGGCTGCAGTAGGGAAGAAGGGGCAGCAGCCTGGAATCTGCCCTCCACTGAGACTGAGGTCACTAGGTGGCTGGAATGACAAAGTTACAGGAAAGAGCCAGGTCATCAATCTCTCTCCCCACTCACCCACCCTCTTCCTCTCAACTCACTTACCCCTGCTGGGTAACCTATGGATAGCCCAGAACTTTGTATCCTCCTAGGGGTGAGCAAGGCAGCAGCCTGCCTGCCCAGCACGTCGCTGCCTGTCTCGTGGAGGTCAGCCAGCTCTGTCCACCCTGGGACAGCTCAAAAGCTTGCCCTTCCATGACTGCTTTGTGAACACAGGATTCAGCATTTATGTTTCTTCTGTTGCGGTTAATATTTACAGAAGGAAAAGCCTTCCAAAACTTAGGTAACAATATTCAATTTAAGGACCAGAAAAAGGCACACTACATACAAAAATTCTAAAAGTTCCTTTCTCCAAGAAAATATTGAATGAATTATCAAGTTTCAAAGGAACCGTTCCTTCAGTTATTAATGTGACCTCCCTCCAAAAATGCTGCCAATTGGGTAAACAGAAGTTGTGTTAGTGAGAGTTACCAAGAAAACTTCTGAGCCCAGAGATCAAGACCATGCCTATAATATACGTCTTATTTTTCAGGCCTGGAGTCCACGAGCTTTTCCCCACCGTGTTAGGATGACAAAGTCTAGCAACTGTTGTCTGAAGAAATTCTTTTGATGAGAGGCTGAACTTGAGTAGGTATTTGTTGAGTGTGTACCTCGTGTCGGTCACTCCGGTAGATGCTAGGGATATAGCCATGGACAGCAATCCCAACATGGCCCTGCCTTCACAGAGAGGGGGAAAGGGAGATATTAAACTATCACACCAGTAATGTGACAAAGCCAGAGTACAGAATGTCATGAGGCATACATCAGGATACTCTGCACACCTAACAGAGGGTTTAAATGAAAACACAGGACATAAGTACTTTGTCCCCAGTGATAATGAAACCACCAGTATATCCACTCTAAAGGTTTCATACATATTCTCTTTCCAGGATAGTAGATGGAGTTTCCTGCCCCTCCAGGAGCTACAACAATTTGAAGCAAATCTCCACATACATTTTGGGGCTGCATGCCCAGTGAGCCCTGAGAGGATCCTGGAGCCCCTCCGGGTAGGAGAGAGATGCTCCTGGAAAGATAAATGCAACAGAAACAGGTCTGCAGGGCTGAGATTAGAAAATAAGGCTCTATACATCGAAAACCGGGGATGTACTGTATGGTGACTAACATAATATAATAAAAAATCATTATTAATAAAAAAAAAAAAAGAAAATAAGGCTCTAACCACCTCACAGTTGTTAGAACGGCTAATATCAAAACGGAAAGAATAAATGTTTGCAAGGATGTAGAGAAGTTGAAATTCTTGTACA
Source organism: Ursus americanus (assembly GCF_024610735.1). NCBI lineage: Eukaryota > Metazoa > Chordata > Mammalia > Carnivora > Ursidae > Ursus > Ursus americanus. Next base: position 23,045,603 of record NC_142133.1, read on the forward strand.
TTGAATGTAAAATGTTATAGCTGCTATGGAAAACAGTATGGAAGTTCCTCTGAAAACTGAATTACCATAGGATCCAGCAATCCCACTTCTAGTTATCCAAAAGCATTGAAATCAGGATCTCAAAAAGGTATTTGTACCCCCGTGTTCGCTGCCACATTATTCATAATAGCCAAGTTGTGGAAACAAATCCAAATGTTCAAATGTTCATCAGTGGATGACGGGATAAAGTAAATGTGGTATATACATACCGTGGAGTATTTCTCAGCTTTAAAAAAAGAAGGAAATCCCGCCACGTGCGACAACACGGGTAAGCCCGAGGACATGATGCTAAGTGAAATTAACCAGTCACAGAAAGGCTAATATTGCACGATTCTACTTACATGAGGTACCTAAAATGGCCAAACTCACAGAAGCAGAGAGTAGAATGGTGGTTGCCAGGGGCTGGGAGGAGGTGAAACAGGTAGTCGCTGTTTGATGGCTACAAAAATTCAGTTATGCCAGTTGAGTAAGTTCTAGAGATCTGCTGTACAACACTGTGACGATAGTTAACAATTCTGCACATGATGCCCTTCAGCATGTGTTAGCAGGGTAGATCTCATGTTAAGTGTCCTTACCACAAGAAAGAAAGAAAGAGACAAGATGAGGAAAGACAAGGAAAGGAAAAGAAAGAGGAGAGAAGACTTTAGACCCAGGGTTGACTAACGACGGCGAACAGGTCAAATCCAGCCTGCTGCTTCTTTTTGTAAATACATAAAGCTTTACTGCAACACAGCCACATGCATACGCATCGTCTATGGCAGCTCTCACACTCCCACAGCAGAGCTGAGTAGTCGTGACCGAGACTGTATGACCCACAAAGCCGAAAGCCCTGACTCCTCTACACGAGGGTGTCAGCTGTGGGTCATCTTGGTACTTTCCACATTTTCGTTCTTGATATTCCCTCTGCTAAACTTGAAACATGTCCTACCGCCAATAGTCTTTCACTCAATCTACAAACTGGGCTTAACCTTATTTGCCATAATCCTAATCCACATGCGCCAAGGTTATGATGTTTAATAAGCTAGTCACCAGCCACACGGCTATTTAAATGTAAAGGAATTACATGTGGCCCTTGACAAGAACACTCTTGCACCCCCTGCCTTAGATTCCTCAGCACTCTCATCACCACACCAGAATGTCTCAAACACCTTTACCTGAACTGCTTTAGAGGAAGAGGGGCCAAAACCCAACAAAAAGTCCCTGTACTAAGAACATCAGAGGGCACTCATAAGCACCTACTGTGAGTCAGACTCTGCTTTGAAAATATCATGGCATTTAGCCCTCACGTCAACTTCTGGAATCACATCACATCCTCACATCAGGAATGATCCCCATCCTACACATGAGAAAACAAAGACTCAGAGATGCCCTGCTGAGCTGGCAGAGCCATACGTGAACTGAGATCTGCCTCTCTGTGCACTTCCATACTGTCTGTTGCTTAAACATTCCTATACAATTACCAGGAGGAAGGTCTATCACTGTAGATACAGAGATGATCAGCAGGAACTATGCTAAATGAATTCACTTCGGAGGACCTATGGTATCAGCCTGCCCCCAGAGCCTGATGCCACTGTGTGTGTTCCTTGGAGAGTCAGTTATCATTGGGTTCCTTTTTGAATTTTTATAGTTGTGTGCTGCAGTAAGGGTGTGTGGAGGAGGGGGCACTATTCAGAGCAAAGTCTGCCTTATTCTAAGACCGTGGAAGACCTAGTTGTTCCCTGCCAATTTATTATTGCTCCAATAATCACATGATAAACGTCCATGCTCCTCATCCAAAGGAGAAAACCAAAATTGTGAGGTGGTTCTGGAAACCACATCGACAAAAAACAGTTACAAGACCAGGGGATGCTTAGTTCAGAGAAGAGAAACTCTGATGGAAGCATGTTGGCTGTGTGCTATGTTTTCAGGAAGCTCTGCCATATCAAGAAGGGCAGCCTTCTGTGTGTTCTTCCAGAACTGAGAATGAAGACCAGTAGCTGGAAGTAAAACGGAAGCAGATTTTGGCTCAAAAGTTGAAAGAATATTCCAACAACTACAAATATCTAACAACGCAATGAGCTTTTGAGATGATGAGCCCATCCAGGTCTGGAGATGTCCAAGCAAGAGCTAGATAACGTCTGCTGGGAATACTGTGGCATGGGCTTTTGTAAAGTGTGAAAGGTTATGGGGTTCCTGGGTGGCTCAGTCGTTAAGCGTCTGCCTTCAGCGCAGGGTGTGATCCCAGAGTCCTGAGATCAAGCCCCACATTAGGCTCCATCCTCCTCTGCGAGCCTGCTTCTTCCTCTCCCACTCCCCCTGCTTGAGTTCCCTCTCTCGCTGGCTCTCTGTCAAATAAATAAATAAAATCTTTAAAAAAAAAAAAAAAAAGAAGGAGAAAAGAAAATTGTGAAAGGTTAGACTAGCTCACCTCCATGGCACCCTCCAATTCGAAGAGCCCACAGTTCTGTGAACAGACACCAGCCCAAGGACCACACTGAGAAAACGAGTGCTTTGAACCAAAGGTGCTCTGTCTAACTCCTTCCACATTCTAATGCCAACATCTCACTCACTGAAGATAAGCTAGTGCTTATTTCCAACCAACCCCCCGTCACCTATGGTCACAATCCAGGACTAGCCAATATTCATGGTTTACCTATAAGAAGAAGGATTTCTCCATTTGTCAAGCAAAACTGAAGGCTCTGGCTTTGGAGGAGGCAGCCAGGGAGTGGATGATCAAAATAATATTAACTGATATTTACATTAAACTTTGCCATTTACAGGGGACCCATGATCCAATTAATCTTCCCAAAAGCCTGCAGAGGAAGGAAGACATGTTAGTCATTATCATCCATTTGTACTGAGAAGTTGCCTGGTTGCCCCGCAAATGCACATTGCTACAGATCTGAGTGACATCTCAAAGATGGTAGGGACCAGTTTGGTAGACGCCATTTTGATCAATGCCCTGTGGACACTAGCTGAGAGTTGAGGACTATTAGTTAAAATTTGTTCGTGGTTCTCATAATGAAGGTGGTCATTTTGGCACATGGAACATGGCAGAAGGGAACACATTGCTCAGAACATCATGTGCTTACAGTGTATACTTTCTACAAGCCTACCAGCATTTTCCAGTGCTTAAATTGTTAGAGTGAGTTTCACATCCTGAGGATGCATTCAGCTTGGGAGGCTAGATACTGCCAAGTGCTAATTATCAAGGCTTATGCCATTTAAATATAGGTTGCCATTATTGTTCATTGCTCCCGTCAGTGCTACTGGATTTTATATCCTGTTTTCCCATCAGGTCTGGACTGAATCATCCCCTCTTCTGTCACAACACTTGCCTTTGCAGCCTCCCAGAAGGAAAACAGTGTGCAAATGTTAGTTAACCTATGTGCTCATTAGAGGATGCTTGCAAATGATCACCTGGAGAAGCCCTTTGGTGCTGCTGGGGTTATTAGGGTGATCAATAAGACCTCAGAGTAACTGGAGATCGCCCTCGCTGCTTCTTAAACTAAAACATCCATCATCAGAAACGTGCTTGCCAGCATTTACAGCAGGCAAATGCTGTACCAGGTGGAGAATTGGACAGACACACAATGGAAGGTAGGGGAGAGCATTCCAGGTAGAGGAGGCATCTGAACAAAGGCAGAAGGCATGAAAATGAAGGGCCTCTTCCGCATACCAGAGGACCGAGTGCACAGACAGGCACTGGGAGGCTGAACAGGTGGCCTGGGGTGATGCTGTGAAGTCCCTCAATGGTAAACTCTAGAGAATACTTAATGCTATAGTCCAGCGCTGGTCAAATGTGCTTGTCAAAATCACCCGCAGGGCTTGTGGTGCCCCTCCTGCAGAGTTTGATTCAGTGGGTCTGGGTGGGGTCCGAGAATTTGATTTCCAGCAAGCCCCCAGGTGGTGCCAAGGCTGCTGGTCTAGGGACCACTCTTTGGGAACCACTGCTATAGTCACTCAGCACTGTTTTGAGTAGGGAAGAAAGACGATCAGAGCTGTGTGTTTACGGTCTTTAACTGACCAGCTTGAAGAGCCCATAATTCTGTGATAAGATATGGAAGGAAAGGAAAAAGACTTAGCCAGGCAGTGGGTCTGTGTTCAGTGGTGAGATGTGATCACAACTTCTCACTTTTCACCCAGCTGGCGCTAAGGCACATGACACATGTTGCCCACAGAAGAACAATTGAACCTCAAGAGTTTTTTAAATTACCAGATAACGCATGCCACTTAATAAAACTCTAGAACGGAGTTTTTAAAAACAGAAAACACATTTTCTTAGTGTCGGTTTTTCTAAGGGCATTTATCATGTTGGTGGTCATCAATGACCCCATTAGCTGATGGAAGGAGTGTTACATAGCTTTTCCTCCTCCTGATCTCCTAGGTGTGAAGAGGGAATGACAGATTGTGAGATTTATTCTGAAACATCTTCAGTTTCACTGCCGTCACAGAAATGCCAACTAGAAAAACACTGGAAGGGCCCAAAGCTCTGCCCTGTCTATAGGAAATCCTGCCATGGCCCAAACAGGAAAGCTAACATGGCATTCTTCTAGGCTGATTATTAGAAGTTGCTGCCCTGACCAAGGAGGCCACATGATTTAGGGCAGAGCAGGAGGAGGAAAGAAGGGGAGGGGTTTTTTGGGGTTTTTTTGTTTTTTTTACCAGTAGCAGGGATGGGAGCAAGTTAGTCTTAAATCCTCTCCTAGTGGCCTGGTTGATTTAAGAGAAAGCTATCACCATCCACATCAAAGCATTATTAATGATTAGAGCTTAATGCATGGCTTTATGTTATACTGTATACAGGGGCTTCTAGAGTCAAGTGCTTTAGTCCTGTCCAGCTGGAGAATGTTGTATTTCAAGCCCACACTACAGAAGAGCTGACACCCTCACCTAGCTTTTGAAGGACCTGGATTCTTTTTCTGGTTCTGCAACTCTGAATTTGATCAAGAGCTTATCTTCTCTGGACCTCAGATTTCTCACGTGGGAGAGCAGCAAGGTTGTACGTAGTTATCTGTATAATCCTGCCATCACTGATCTTCAGGGATTCTGCACCCCATTTGCTATGAAACCAGCTTTATGGAATCAGAGTCCTGAGCAGTGGTCCTGGTACCAACCCCCCTTGGACAGCTTAGTTTACTTGAACCCGGCTAAGTTTAATTCCCTCATTCCATTAGCATTTACCTCTCTGCTGGCTAGAAAAGACCAGGGTGGAAACGTTTCAGTATAAACAAGTAAGAAAATTATCTAGGAAACGAATGATCTTATCTGGTCAGGATGAATGAAGAAGGTTCAGTGCTCATCTCTTCATCAGCTTTATGGAGAGCATTTATACCACAGAAAGAAACAAACATCATCGATCACTTTAATTGACTTCTACTAGGTCTCAACACTACTCTTCCCCTTGAGATCCACTAAGGTTGGCCAATCCCATCCTCAGCTCACACTCAACACTTTCTCTCCTTATCCATCACCCCAACTCTGTTCACTCCTCTGTATCATGTTTGTATGTGTCCATTTCTTCAACCACTCCATCACAATGTGGTCCTGAGGGCAAGCGCCACAGTTGGTTCTTCTTTACGTGATCTTTGTGTTCTGTACCCATCAAGTTTGGGGAAACAATTAAGGCACAACTATAATGCCTTTGAGTCCTGATTCTCCACCAGGGTCATTCCTGGAAGTCCAAACTCCTCATGGAGGAGGGAAAGGGAGGTTGGAGGCCTGCGAAGTCAGATGGCGGGAAAGGACTTGTAAAGAAAGCTGGAACATTAGGGCTGGAAGAGGTAAACGATAACATGGCAAAATGAGACTGGGAAAGAAGCAATCAAGGCAGGAAGATGCCCGGTACCTATTTGGTCCAGCCTGTAGCTGTCTCTCCAGAGAGGACCAGGATGGAGAAGTGTCAGTATACACAAGAAAGCAGTGTGGAATACTGTACAATTAATGACCCCACAAAGACCGGCAGAGGTAAGACGCCGGGCCACCCAAGACTCAACTGTGGGAGTCCTAGTCTTACCTCTGTCTCCATCCGTCTCTCTGTCCTCTGAATCCCAGAAGCCTTATGAGCCCTTACCATGCTCCACCTGTGGGGATGCCACTGCCCCCCTATCTAGAATATAAACTGTTCTTGGCACGCGCGAAGTGGTGAGGAGAGTGCTGAGCACAGGGTAGACATTTAGTGACGGGACTGCAACCCCAGAACAAAAACCAGGAAGATGGCACAGACTTCCCACAAGCCCTGTAGGGAGAGCACGAACTCTGCCATCCTAAAAACCGCCAACACCACATCTGAAATATCGCTCTGTCCCCTGAAAATTCTCACAGGGCTGTTCAGATGAGAGTCAGTGAGGGGCCCTCACAAACTTAACCCGGCGGCTATGCTCTGAGTGTCCACTGTGTGTCAGATGCTTTGCGGGGGCTGGGGCCACAGGGAGAAGAGACACGGTCCCCTACTTGTCAGAGCTCAGAGCTCACAGTCTCATGGGGAAGATGGGCATTAACAAAGAAATCACACGCGTGATGAAGGTTACCGGAGCATCCTCACAGCGCTCAGAAGTTGGGTGGCCAGGCCTTTGCTTTGGCATTGTGCTGGCAGCTCCTACCCATCCAAGGAGCAGCCCATCAGACAAAATGGGTCAATTTCCCGCTGGAGACTGAGGAAGGAAAGCTGAGGTTGCTCCGCTAACCTTCAGCGACTTAGTAAAATAGAAATCAGAGCAGTGGCTTCTGTTAAAGGGAGGACAGGACATAGAGGACACTGGCCTTTTCACACATGTAATGACTCCATAGCCTGCAATGTCCTCATACAGGCTGATGTGCATTTCCCCAAAGGGCGGCTCTGCTCCGTGTCAGTGCCAGTAACACCCTGGAGAACTGGAGGCTCTGACTTCCTACACCCCCCACCGTCTACAGCGGAGCCCTGAATTCTGGAATAAACGAAGAGGCCCCCTGAGCCCCAGGGCTGCAGTCACAAAACCCATGTGCTTCTTTTTCTCCAGGAAAAAGAAGACATTTCCAAGTCCATAGCCTACTCTGAGAGAAATAAGGCTGTGGACTAGAAGAAGCAGAACATGGCAAAGCCAGGAAGAACAAAAGCGGAGAGTCCGGGGAACAAAACTAAAGGTCCAGGGAAATAACAGCACACAGCAATACGGCTATGTGGGGGACAAAGGGCCAACCCCATGAATCTCAGCTGCTTTGAGGGAGTATCACTGAGCTACAGCAGTATTGTATACTCTCTGATATCGACTGCTGCATGTCATTAAAATAAAAATTATATTACCTTAAATATGTAATATATAAGAAACCAGGACTATCTTACAAAAGTTAAAAATCTTGAATTTTTTTAGTTCAAGAGGTAAATTTTAGATGCTAGGAAAAAATATGCTATTTGGAATACATCATTTTCTGAGAAGCTTATAGAAAGTTGGAGAAATCAAATGTTACCATGTATAAGAACTGGCTCTTAAACTGCTGCCTTACTATGCATCCTTCCCTAAATAACTAAGCATCAAGAGGGTGATTACCACAAATGGGAAGAAGAAAAAAATGTCTTACATATACAGTATTGACTGGGATTACATAATACGGACATTTCACAAGTATTCCGGATGCTGTATCCAAAATCTCCTCTGAAGAGCTAATGAGAGGCCCTGGGAAATTCTGGTCCTGGCAATCCATCAATAAGACAAGAAGCTACTCTCCAGGTATCAAAGGCTAGGATGCCCCTAAAGGGGTTAGTGACAGCCTGGCCTCTGAAAAAACAACCCAAATCCATACTGATTCCTTGACAATGACATTTAGAGGACACAGAACACTGGAATGATTGTGTCGGGGCACCGTGTGCCAAAGGCAAATGCTTGCACTTCGGAATGGCAAACCCTGTTCGGGAGCAGATGTACGACAAGGCAGGCCTGGCTGCGCCGAGAGCCATGGAAACTCTGTCGCAAGCTGCTGTCACGAAGCAGTAACAACACTCCCAAAGCCGGCTTCAGTGCATATTTAAGACAGGTTTCAACTCATCAGCCACCACACCCGTTGTCTGAAAGCATCACCGAAAAGATAAGCATACAGGCAATAAAATGAACTAGGGCAAAGTTAACAGCTTCCAGGTAATCCATGTTGCCAGAAAACTGGGCCTTCTGGAAGCAGCAGGACAGAGGCCCGATGCCCCGTGCCCAGGGAAACCACCTGGCTCTACACCTGCACATGGGGTCAGGTAGGAGATAGGGGACTTGCTGCATCCCTAGTCCAAGAGGGGAGAGGGCCCTGAGTGTGAGCCGAGTCTGCCCCAGACAGATTCTTTCCTTTTCTGAGCTCTGTCATCCTCCACACAGCTGCCAACTATGAATGTGCAGGCTTCTATACAAAAAAGGCTGTGTTTGGTCTCAGATGGCATTTCAACCAAAGGCCAAGAAAAGGAAGGAGGGTACTATGTTGTGCCCACCACAGCCAGCCTAAGCACACATCACTGGGTTGAGTGTTGGCACTGCCAGCATTGTGTTTAGTACCGAGCACTGTGCAGTCACCTTTTCTGCCGCGAGCTGCTTTCTCTGGGCTGATTCCACTCATTTGCCCTCAGAAATCTGAGAAGAGGGGCCAAGAGCTTGTGGGGCGTAGTGGGACATGGCTTTGGCACCAGTTGGGCCTGAGTTGCAATCCTGGCTCTACTACTTATTAGTGGGTCCCCTCTACCCTTTCCACTAACCACTCTGAGCCTCAGTTTCCACAAGTGTAAAGGGAGACTAACAATACCTCTCTTTCATATCTGTTTTAAGAATTCAAGATCATGTAATATCCTGCTGAGAACTGACACATAGGAGTTGCCCGGTAAATAACAGCTTTTATTATTAGTTACCAATATCATCATATGGGGTTCATTACTATGCGGGAATGATTACAAGGAAAGTAGGAAGGGACGAGATATTGGCACAAACAAGGAGAGGGGCTTCACTTATTAAGAAAGATTTTTCAGACCACAACGTAGCTCTCCTATAGGAAATGTTCACCAGGTCAAAATCCTACCTCCCTCAAGGGTATTAAGAGTATATAAATATCACGTATCCTCTTTAAGTTTCCCACAGCCTGTGATCTGCAGCAGGCAAGTTTCGTCCTGTTTTCATGGGTAGGAGAAACTGAGGTACAAAAGATCCCCTAATTCTCTGAGTGAGTCAGAGGCACCTCCCATAAGTAAACCCAGGGGCATCAGTCTCCATGCTTTCTGGACCCGAGCTGTTCAGCAAATGATTCATATTGATAGAGATCCCAATTTAAAAAAAAAAACAAAACAATCCTACAATAGAGATCACTATGTTTTTGGCAACCAGCAAGCTAACCTTCAGAAGCCCTGGGCTGGTCTTCCATAGCACGTGCTCCGACACCATCCTGTGTTGACCTCTCCTCTCTTGGTTGTGTCTGCTTCTCGAGAGAAAGCAGGAAGCAGCATAACTAGACTGAGCCCCATGGCACACTCTCCCTAGGGCCTTCTGGACTCAACCAGCAGTGGTCCACACTGCCTCACAAGGGATGGTGTCGACTCTAGGCATCTACCAGCTCAAATCTTGGCTCTCCTACCCCACCCGCCAGTTCTTGGGCATACACCTTTCACCCAGTCAGCTAATTCCGATTAGGGTCACCAAGCCTGGGTTGGGGACATGCAGAGCACCTCTGCTAGTGTAAAGGAACCAGCTTCCTCAGAAGTGAGCCCCCACTTTGCAAGACTCCACATTGGGTTTTGCTCCCTGCTTCGTTAGATTATTTACCTATCTCTCTTGTGCCTCCTGCATACACACGTCTGGACCAAGGCCTTTTCTTCTGAAATTTGGAAGGCTCACAAGGGATGAAGCTGAAGCCTGTGGCCAAATGGCTGCCAGAGGCCATGGAAGAAATCCCTTCTCTCCATATCCTTCCTATTAGGTGGACAGTTCATGCTTCCCCTGGAAGAACTAGAGGCTGGGATTCCTGGTTCATATAGCTGGATAGTGTTCCCATCCTGTGTATTTAGGCGTCCGAGGGAGGCCTTCATAAACAGGCACTTGGTGTTGCACCTAGCAGAGGGACTTGAACGTAATTGGGACAAAAATATCTGCTGAATGAATGAATGTTCTTTTCATGGCACTCATATGTGCTTATTTCATGTCTTGCTATTTTTTAATTGTACCTTAAGTGATGATATCCCAGCTTTTGTAAATGCAAATTCCAATTAAGTTCCTTTAGAGAAGCAATTAGAATTAAGCTATGTTCAGGACAGGCTCAGGTGAGCAAATGCAAGGACCAAAAATCATCTCATCAGTAATTTTTCTGGCTGAAAAGATGCAGAGACCGGTTAAGTGTTACTCTATTTCAGGGAGCAGAGGCATTCCTCTGTGCACAGTGAGAGGAAGCCAAAGCAACTTCTTGTGACAAGTTCAAAAAGCCCAAGAGTTTAGCAACCTAGAAAGGCCTCCCTGGGCCTGTAAGACTCTGCTGCCAGGGTCACCAAGACACTAGCAACATAACAAACATCACTAGCACCAGCCCTGCTGGAGACAGTGCTTTCAAACACATTTGCGCCTGACCCCGGGCTTCTCTTCTTTCCTCTTCTGCTGCCCAGTTCTACTGCAGCCCTTCGGAAGCTCTGCATCACAGAACTGCTCCCTCTCCCTGCACATTCCTCATGCCAATCCTTTGTAAATGTTTGCTTTAGACGTAATCTGCAGCTTTACTAAGATTATGTCCCGAGCACACAGTTTTTAGTCATCCGAATCTCTGCGCCAGGAGAGCAACCGCTTTCCCGCACCCTTAATTCTTGTCCCTGCTTTATTCCTTAGACTCACCCAGGTCTTTCTGTTCTGCTGGGGGCACTTCAGACGCAGAGTCCTACAGAATCCTGGAGGACAGCGATCGCTCGTTACCCTTCCTATCTTCTATGTGTCTCACGCATGGGAGGCACTCAACAAATATTTTTAGCAAACCAGTCTACTCATTGCTCCCTGAACTCATGAAGCACATTCCCATCACCAGCCCTTGCTGAAGGTCTGCCTCCTGCCAAGAATGCACTCCCTGCTCCTTTCCATGTATGCAAATCTGGACTGTCCCTCAGGACCAAAACCAAGCCCTCAGAGAACCCTGTTCTCTTGGCAATTAACATGGTAATTTTTTAAATATTAGTTTGTTTCTGGTCTTGTCTCCTCAATTAATCTGAGGTTGTTTTTGCTCCATCTGAGCCAAAGCAACTTGCCAGAACCAAGACCAGTGGTCTGGCTGAGGTGAAAAAGGGGGCCTCATACCAAGACTTTTCCTTAGGGGTGAGGTCAGGGATCTTTCCAAAACAGACCCCAGGATAACAAATGAAAGACACCCACGTGGAGGCAGAATCTATGTGAATGATTTAGACTCAAAGGTAGGAGCAAAGGGACAGAACAGGTACAGAAGCTGAGGTTAGGATGTGGCCAGTCCAGAGTGACGGCCTTTGCCAAGGCTCACTTGCCCTGCTCAAGTCCTGCTCCTTCGGGCGGGATAGGTTGGCCCCTGAGGTAGTACTCCCCAACTCTGGCCCTGACACTCTTGAGCAGGAGCTGCTGAATCCCTTATTACAACACCTTCACTTCCACGCAGCACAGTGAGTGGTACACAAAACACAGGTTTTCCATTGGAAGAAAGGGAATAATGAGGGAAGAAAAGAGACAAGTAGATTGTTGGTCCACTCCTCTCTGCCAGTTCAGAAGGCCAAATTGAGCCCATGTAAACTGCGATCCCCACCCCCACCCACTTGCACACACCCACCCACCCAGTTGTTTTGTGATAATCACCACATCTTTCATGATTTGGGGATTGCTTTTTTTTTAATGCATTTTTTTTAAGAGCTCTATGCCCAGTGTGGGGCTTGAACTCACAACCCCAAGATCAAGAGGTTCATGCTCTACTGACTCAGCCAGCCAAACACCCCAATTTGGAGATTGCTTGAATCACTCTGGTAGGTCTTGAGCTCCTCAATCACAAGGACTTTATCTGCTCTTTTTTTGTATCTACCACTGAGGAACAGGCGCTGGTTCCCAGCTCTGAGATGGGCATGGAGGGTCTCAGCGCACAGCTCACAAGCGTCTCTGGGCAAGACTCTGCTTCCAGTTAAGCAAGAGTGGTTGGGACCCGTCTGCGGGTTCCACCCCTCTGTCGTTGTGTAGTTTCCCACAGTTATCTCTTGCCCCACTCCCATCCCAAACACCTGAAGCCAACCATGCCAAGAGAAAGGCAGAGGTCCCCACTCCCGTAAACCTTCCCTCTGCCCCTGCCTATTCAGAGGAAGTGGGTAGGTGTGCAACTGTGCCCCAAGGATCCTTCCCATCACCACAGGTCCATGATTATGGCCCCGCCTGGGTCCTGGCCAAGGGAACCAAGAATGGACTCGGCAAGAGTACCCCTGGGCTTGAAATGGGTCTGCCTTGTCTCCCTCTTTACTGCTTTTCCAGGCAGAATCACACCCAGGGGAAGACAAAGTTACTCTCACACTGTTGTTCTTAGAGTGGCCTCTCCCTCTAATCACACGCAAGATTGGAAAACTAAGTGTGTCAGGGGAATTCCAAGCAGTAAAAACAAAACAAGATTAAAAAACAAAACACACACTCCTCATCAACAAAAGAATGAGAAATTCTGCCCCATTAGGTGAAATCTGATTTCAAATAAACGAGTATAGTTAGAGGAAAAGAGCCCATGTGACCGAAGAGCAAATTAAAGCTGCCAAGCAAAATCCGAAGAGCGAACGGGGGAGGCGTGTGCTTATTTTTATGACCAATGTGAAAGAGAGGTTACGGGAGAGAGAGGGCTGGGAGAGAGAGGGCTGACCCAGTCAGAGCCGCAGGGAACCAAGCTCTCTGACCAGGCAGGCAGGCAGGCCTCGGCTCACCTTTCCTGTTCCAGGCCCGGGTGTTATCTCTGAGCAAACAAAAGCTTGTCTCTTATCAGGTGGAGCACACAGACGGTGTTGACCCAGCACTTGACCCACACAGAGGCTCCCCCTCTGGACCTGAACTACAACCCCATGGGTAGGCAGGACAGGGACTGCTCCAACCATTATACAGATGAGGAAACCAAGTCCCAGAAAGATTTGCTCCAGGTCTTCTAATTAGAAAACTAATGTAACCAGAACTTGAATCTGGTCATTCTGACACCAAGCTTAGAGCTCCCTGCACTGCCCCCTGGGCCTTGGGCCTCTGCAGGAAGGGAAGGAACTCAGCTGGGTAGTCCGTAAGGTCCCTTGGGCTTCTTTCATCCCTTTTAAACAGGAAGTGAGAGCACAGACTCCTGTCCAACCCCCAACCTGCCCGATTATTTCCGTTAACGCCAGGGCTCAACAGACTTTCAATGGCTACAAACTGGCCCTTGAACCAAAGGCACCCAGTCAGCCACACTCTTTCATGCCAAAGCTTTCTCTGATAAAACAAATCTATAGAGAGAGATTTTGACTAACGGGCCCCACCCAGCTCAGCCAAAGAGAGATAATGGGTGGGTGACAAGGCTTCCTATTTTAGGAAATCTGTCAGTTCTCTATCAGCAGAGCCTGGGCCTTTGGCCAATAAGGCCCTGGGGAGAGGAAGAGTGAGGAGTCAGGGCCGCTGTCGAGAACTGGCGCCCCACCACTGAGGCTGGCAGGCTGGATGCGTGGGCAGGGCGGGGGGGGGGGCGGTGCTCAGCCCCTCTGAGCTCATGCTAGAGCACGGCCACTGTGGCCCAGCTCCCCGTCCACCTCCGAGGGGCAGAGATGCCCTTCCCACAGCCTGGCCCGGGGAAAGGGGGTTAGGAGTCTACCCTGCTCACTCCCAAGTGTCCACAGAACAGGCCCAAACCCGTCCTCTACTCCTATTTCTCCCCGAAGAGGAAGAGGTGGCCCCCTACAGCAGCCGCGGGCCCCTAGGCAATTTCCTCTTCCGTAAAAAAGTGACAGCAACACCTTCTTCATGGAATACTGTGGTGATTAAATGAGAAAATGTGTGTGAAGCACCCAATACATGGTGGGCACTCAAGTACAAGTCATTTGCCCCTTCCTCCCAGAAGCAGTTCTGATTGTCCTGTGGCCTTGGCCCCTCATTGGTCTTAGTCTGTATCATCCATGACAACTTTCCCTAATCCCCAAAGACATGACTCTCCACCCCCGCTGAGTATGCCCATCTCCTTCGGGCCGCTGTGGCCGCACTGCTGCCGTATATCTCACACATCAAGCACAGATAGCATTTGCTCTGTGCCCAGCACCCTTCTACGGCCCTTACGGATCTAAGCTTCCCTGGGGGAGGACAAAGGGGAGCTTCCCACAGCATTTCAGGGCAGGAGGGACCACCCCTGGGTGCAGGCCCTCTCCTTTGCCCATCACAGTGTCCATCCAACGCTCTCAACAGCATGCACGAGGTACAATTTTGCAGGGTACTAACCCTTACTTCGATTTTCAAATACAGCATCTTTCCTTTTATAGGATGTTTTCAAAGTCTTATTCCACCGATTTCTGATGTTAATGCATGGTCTTTTTTTTTTTTTTAAGATTTTATTTATTTGACACAGAGAGAGACAGCCAGCAAGAGAGGGAACACAGGCAGGGAGAGTGGGAGAGAAAGAAGCAGGCTCCCAGTGGAGGAGCCTGATGTGGGGCTCAATCCCAGAACTCCAGGATCATGCCCTGAGCCAAAGGCAGACGCTTAACAACTGAGCCACCCAGGTGCCCCAATGCATGGTCTTTCTTTGAGAACTTTCCTTGGGTGGGCCTCTCCCATCCTACATTCCAAGACTGAAGCAACGTCAAGAGCTGAGGCCAAACTGCTGTGCCAATTAGGAGTGTGGACGCCCTCTCTTCTCAGACCTTTTCAAACTCAACAGTAAGAAGGATGGCAGTGGCAGGCTGGGGGCCCCAGCAGAGTTGGTGGGGGCAGCCACAGGAGAGAGTGTCAGCAGCTTCCAGAAAATGAACTCAAACATTTTAGGTTCCAATCTCTGCACGGGCCCCAGGACAGTGCAGCATAATGCAGTGTGATTACAGCAAGCAATGTAAAAATCAATTTTGAACAGGCAGCCAGCACAGCACCTATGAAAACAGATGACCCCTGGGTCCTTTCCTCCAAAGATCTGGTGGCCACAACCAGCTGCAACTCTAACAAGCAAACTTTCCAAATCGAACTAGTATCCTGGGCCTGAGGAATAATAAAAGACAAACCACCAGAGCTCAGGGAGAGGTTTTAATAAAGTCCTAAAGCACCTGAGCAAAGAACAGCTAAAATAAGACAAATCCCCTGAAGGGCTGTCAACCGTCATCATCATCATGGCCCTGGCTACCTAATGACAGGAGCCAGGAGGTAAGAGCAAGAAGTTGGCGGCTGCGGGGCCTCATCATCACCCCCATCACCGAGCCATGGCTCCCCCTCCCCACGGGACGCAGCGCTGGCTCGGGGCCTGCCCACTGGTTGATGAGGTAAATACGGAGGCTGGAGTTGTCTGTAGATAGGAAAGCAAGATATAGCGGTGCGGAAGCACAAAGTCGCTGCCCACAAGGCCTCCTACCAGCTATTGGAGACTGCACTGATCGCACCAGGAAACAGGAGGTGATGGGATGGCCCGAGGCAAGGTGTTCGCTGCTGTGTGCGCCCCTACCGGCACCCCCTTCCTGGGATCCTTGAGATGGAGCACATTTTTAAAGTACCCAGGGACACCCAAGTTCCCCAGGCCCTGTCGCACATCTTTTCCTTTCCTATTTCAGCAAGGGCACCCTTTGTTGCTTATTTAGTGATACTTTACAGATAATTTTCTTCTGGAGCAGGGCCAGTCTTATCAGATAATCCAGGCGTCTATGGGGAGTCCACCAACATGTCTTATTAAAAAATGAATGCTGGGGGTGCTTGGGTGGCACAGTCAGTTAAGCATCCAACTCTTGGTTTTGGCTCAGGTCATGTGTGATCTCAGAGTCGTGAGATCGAGCCCTGCATCAGGCTCCGTGCTCAGCGTGGAATCTCCTTAAGACTCTCTCTCCCTCTCCCCCTTCCCCCTCACCCTACCCCCATGCTCTCCAGAATAAATAAATCTTTAAAAAATAGAATGCTGTGTGAGGGCTGATTTATTAACTAAAGAAAAGAACAAAAACAAAAATTACACACCCAGAGATGACGGGTCCAGGACATGGGGGCAGGGTGTGGTTTATCTCAGACCAACTCAGAAGGGTTCCCCTTCAGGACAGGCAAGGAACCCTAAACTGCCCAACCATGTAGGAGCCTGTCTACTCCTATGCTTCTTGCTCTGAGGCTACTGTCCCAAGAGGACCTCCCAGTATGTAAGAACCAAGGCCAGGCAGTTGTGCCTTTCTCCAGGCTGGAGCCCAGTCTCCTGCGCTCCCAGCCGTCAGAGGTCCTGCTGCAAGTGAAAAGCCCAGTCTGATGAATAGCCAGCCAAGCTGCATCAGGCACACCTGCCCCTCTTCCCCTTTCCTCCACCGCACAGAACGGGAAAGGGTTTCTTTTCTGTCGAGCCCACAGCCGAAGAGCTGCCGGGTGCCACCTGACGTGAACTCCCTGGTGGCGGTCCTGTGTGGTTGCCATGGTGCCCTGCAGGGCCACTCAGCTCCCACAGCCCCAGCCTGCAGCTCCATAGGCAAAAAGGCAGAACGTCAATAAGACAAGATAATGAGCAGGGGCACTGAAATCTCATTTCAGCCAATATATTCCTCATCAGCCCCAACAAGCATTCGACTTGCTTTTATACTCTGTCAACCCTAGGGAGCAGAGGTTAAGACAAAACCATAAAGGACAGGCCTGTTGGATGAAGGCTATACAAAGAACGCTACCAATCCATAAGGCAGAAAATAAGGCCCTGGCACAGGGCAGGGGCTCAATAATAGCTGTTAAATTGTTAAATGAAGAAGTGAATAAAAGCAACTCGACTGTGATTTAGGCCTCTTGAGGAACATATTCTGAATAGGCACGGTCGGCATTAATAATTGGTATATTTGGTGTATCGTTTTCTGCCTTCGTGCGTTCTCACTTTTGATCTTTGCAATAAGAAAGGGCACTAGAGCTGGGCTGGGCCATCATTTCCATCTGCAGCTGAGAAAAGTAAGACATGGAGAGGTGGCCTGACCAAATGACTCAGCACATTGGTGGAGGCCGCGGGAGGGGGACCCGGGGCCCTGGCCTCCGACCCACCCTTCTCCTACCTCCTCTAACAGCTCGGCCACAGGCTCTCCTCCTCCCCCTTCCCTGGACATCGGACATCTGAGAGGAGGCAGGGGACCCAAGCGAGCACTGATGTCCTGTCCATGCCTCAGCTCACCGGGGGCGAATGATGAAATATTTATCTGGTGATAAGACTTTGCCCTTCAGATCAAATGGCCGCTCCTGCCTGGATTACCTTACAATAAAGTAAGACCCAGTGTCCGCGTCTGCTGCCTGCTGGCCCAAGCTGCTGAAGGGTCACTCACTCCAGCCTGCCTGTGAGCCACAGCGAACAGCTTCCCACCCCAAGCCCTCGAGCAGGGAAGCAGAAAGACCAGGAGGAAAGTCTGAGTGTCCCTCAGCCCCAACCACAACCCCTCCCTGGGACCGTCTGTCTTCTGGCCTTTCTGCTTCCCTTTCCTCCCCCAGTGATGTCACCAGGGAGCCACCCTCCTCTTCTTCCCTCAGAACACTGCCGCTGCCCAGAGCAACCCACAGGGTTCTCGCCCCTCAGGACTGCCTGTGGAGTAGACAACCTTCCTACTACTGGGAACCATTCAGGATAAAATGCACAAACGTGAGGAAACTACAAAGGCTGAAGAAAGCGGAGACTGTCTACAGTCACTGTCCCAGTGATTTCCTTTCTACTTGGTGTTTTAGAGCGCCTGTGGCCTTGAGCTCCACATAATGGAGCCGCACACTTGCCCAAGTCCCCTCTCCTCAGCTCAGCCAGAACATGCCCTCAGGCATGAGTGTGCGCTGTGCCCACTGGCCCCTGGTATTCTCAAGAGCCCCTGGCTCAGAATTGCTTGAGTATCGAGGATTAAATCAGGTAACACGAGAGAAGCTACATTAAGTGTTTTAAAATATATGTGCTATATGATAATAAGGTTAGTTGTCTGTGTTATTCTCCATTTCACTCACCCCCATGTGTTCTCAGTCCCAGGAGGCTGACCCCTGAGAAAGGCATCCTCCTGGGCACCCTTGCTGGTGACTTCTGGCTTGGCATCCAAAGGAAAAGAGGTTCAGGTACCAAACTCCCCTTCTTCTCTTTGCCCTTTAGCCTCGGGAGGTAATGGCTCCCAGCTGAGGGAACTCCCTGGGCACCTCCCTCTTTGCTCCCTTAGCCCTGCCTGCATCTGTGTTCATCTCTTAATTAAAGTCTTTCATTTGAGCCACCTGGGATAAATTGTTTTCCTGCCGGGCCCCTGACTGATAAACTCAGAGACATCCACATCTGTGTCCGATCAGCTGAAAGGGCCACTCCTGTGCTCCTTCATCATTGGGAACAGAGAAACCACAGTGTCCACCGATGGTTAACTTGTCTTCAACACAGAGCCTCCGAATTCCAAGCAAAGCGACCTTGCCCTTCCTTCCTCCTCCCATCTTTCTAGCTGTACATTCTTATAAAGCAGCTCGGCGTGGGCTGCCAGCAGTCTGACATCAGGATGGAAGAATACAGAGGCCTCAGAGGTTCTGCATTTTCTGGAATCTAATGATTCTGCTGATCCTCTGGTGTTTGGCAATAGCTATTTCAATGTCGAGATGCTTAAATCACTTCTTTGTTCTTTCTGCTGTGTAACTAGGGCACCACTAGGAGTCTGGAGGAATTGCTACTTGAGGTAGGTGTTTTGGGGGTGGAGAGGGTTGTTTTTCCCCTTGTTCTGGAGGAGTTAAGCCATGCACTTGGAAGAAGGTCAAATTTGTTTGGGCTTTTCTTTTGCAGTAGGTCCACAGCTGACCCCTTCTTCAAATGGTGCTCCTTCTGTCCCTCCGTCTCTAACATTACTTCTTCCTCTCCCTTCAGAGTGGCTGTCTACTTTGGGAAATATAAGTCCTTCCTTCTTCTTTTGTATTTATCTCCAACTCCAAGGAGCTGCAAGCTTCACTGCCAAGTGTCATTCATTATACATTTATTTATTGAAGGCCTGCCATGCACCCGGTGAGACTCGGGACATGGGTAACATTAGTGACCAAACGCAGGAAGTCTTATGGTCCAGGACCTCACAGTCTGCCAAGAAGGGAAGGCAAGAAAAAGCTCAGGGAATTAACAGAACACCCGGGAAGAGGGGGAACTTGGGGATGGGGGCTCCCCCTCGGCTCTGCCTCTTGACCATGAGTGTTCTAGGGCAGGGATCAGGTTCACAGCTAGCCTATTTTCCACACCTCAGAAAACATGCACTTCATAAATAAGTAACCACACCTGAGTTCCTATGCAAATAAGCTCAGCTCTGCTCTCTGAACAGCCAGGTTCACTTTTCCACCAGCCTTTTCTCTCCAGCTTCCACCCTCTGTGCTATCTGAACTCTATGGCACTCATTTGTCATGGTCTGTCCTTACTGAATGAGACAGCAAGCCTGAAAAAGAAAGGACAATTTGAAGGGTCTTCATCTGGTCTCCCTCAGCCTGAGTTCCCTTCGGGGCCAGTGCAAAACAACAACGACAACAACAAAAACACCATGCGACAACTGCTACGGAAAGCAGCAGCGGGAAGAGCTAAATCCATTTAGATTCGGAAAAGGGAGGGAGGCCAGTAGAAGGAACCCAGCGGGCAGCTGCTCTTGCCGCAGTGAACTCCCTTGCACATTTCACAGGCGGCTCCCCGCTAGTCCCAGCTCACCCTCGCTTACCTCACAGCCAAAGGCAAAGGAAGGCTGCTGGGAACTTTGATTTCAGTTCAGACTGATTTCCAAACTGTCCTGGGGATTCTAAACCTTCAGTACCCCCACCCCAGACACTTCAGACTAGGCCGTAAGGAATCCTACGTCTTGCATTTATCTGGGAGAGGACGTTCCAGGAGTCTATGTGGGTGAGACTCAAAGCGAAGACTAAATAGGAAATCTGACATCCCTTTTCGTTCCCGTTTCCTTCTGTGAAAACCCTTCAAATCCAGAAGTCACTGAATGTCGTAGTGAGGAGAGATGGTGGGGGTCGGTCAGGCCAACGGCCCATCCTCGATTTAGGAGCTAATGGAGAACACAGGCGGTGATCAAAGTCCCACGAGCCAGGGGCTGAGCTGACCCTGGGCTCCAGGCCAGCATTCTGCCGGCCGCACGCTGCCCTGGGAATTCCTGCACCAGGCTCAGGCAGAGGGTAAATATGTGGCCACTCAGGGAATAACGGAGAAACTTCAGAGTTTCAGAGAAATCAGCTGATATTTAGTTGGCCATCCAGGCTGGCTGTCACGAGGCTCAAATTGGAAGTAGGTGAATCTGCCTGATGTGAGCTGAAGGAGGGACGTTAGGAAGAGGGAGGGAGGAGAAGAATACATTTCGGAAGGAACAGAATCTGTGACTGCACTTACTCTATGCTCTAGGGTAGCAAGGGTTGGCTCGGAATGAGGTAAGGGAAATGCGTTCCTGCAAAAGGGAAAATGCTTCTTGAATAAATAAAGCTCAAGGCAAGTCTCAGATGGGAGCAGCAGACAGGGAAAGCTGCTTGCGGTGAATGCAGGGATCTGTCCCCCAGATTCCCTTTCCTGAATGAAAGATTTATCCCCCCCACCCCACCCCACACACATGTGGAGTGCTGCTGGAAGGAGACTCTGGGCTGTCAGCCCTCTTTGGGAGTGCCTGGGCTAAAGGAAGCTGCCCCGCCCAAGGTAGTGCCTTCTTCCAGGGGCAGCCCCCATCCAGTGACCCGTCCACAGTACAGAGGCCTGGCCCTCTAGCCCCAACTGCGGACAGCTTAGCAGCTTCAGAGTTTCCCAGTCAGCTGACTTCTTCGCTGGGATTGCTTCAGGCCTTAACTCCTCCCCCTGCCCATCCTACTTTCTCCCCTCCTGTTCACAGCACGGGCACCAAGAGCACACTCCCTCGTGAACAGCCTGCACCCTCAGCTTCTGGGGGAACCCAAATGGCAGCACTGCTGACTAAGTAAATATACAAGACCCCACTGAAGGCAGAGAGAAAACCTCCGTCCATTGAAACTGGTCAAGTAACCTGTCCCTGTGAAAGAACGCAGCCCACGTCCTGATTTAGAGAATGAAGGCGAGGCTCTGTCTAGGTTACAGGTTGCCACCTCACTGCCAGCTACAAGGTGTATATTGAGCCATTCAGGTGCCAGAGCAGTGAGACCAAAAAGGCCATTCCTTCCCTCGTACGACCACACCCTCTCCGAGCCAGTCAGCCAGAAACAAGTCCAGGCAATTCTCAAAGCCCTTTGAAGAAGATTCCCAAACCACCCCTTGTGCTGGCACCCCTTGTAAAGTTGATAACCCTTAACTATCAGAAGTGTTCTCCTGAAATAAACTTAAATTCCTCATACCTTATATTTTTTTGTTATCTTAAGCAGAGGTAGAAAATATTTATAAACTGCTCTGTTTAGGGACCCTTTATGATTCCTCTCCAATCTTTTTTTGTTATCTTAAGCAGAGGTAGAAAATATTTATAAACTGCTCTGTTTAGGGACCCTTTATGATTCCTCTCCAATCTTTTTTGTCAAGGTGAATGATTCCATTTCCACTAGTTTTTCCACAAAAGGTCCTGCTTTCAATCCTATCATCACCTCTGTGGCTTTCTGTGAAGGCCACAAAACACCGTCTTTCAAATCTGGGTTTGAATGTTGGTCAATTTCAGGGCTATGACAATTTCTCACCTTTTAGAGTCCATGCGATCATCCTGTGTGAAATATGGCACTTCAGTACACAAGTCACAATCCACAAGCCAGCAAGGGCACTTTTCCTCGGTTACCACTCTTCAAAGCAGGCATTCCCACAGCCTGGAGATCCTAACAGGTTTCTCACTGAAGAAGCAGGAAGGCATCAAGAGGTGGGAAGAAGAAGGTTAAACCTGAGGCCACATGGTTCCCAGGAACAGAGAAGCCACTGTGCCCCAGACAACAGGAGGGAAGAGGGACTCCGCAGAACTTAGCCACAGGCAGGCAGCTCACATTTGGGAGTAATGAGCTTCTGCCTATGTGAGAAATCTAAGCACATTAGTTACTTCTTTCTTGCCAAGAATCCTTGAGATATTTAGATTTCTGAGTTATGAATTGAAAGTGAGATAGCCCTTTTCTATTTGTTTGTTTTCCTGTACTTACCTCAGGATGCTTTCCGGAACTGCAGGGCAAATAACAATTTACAAAGGACTACATTCACTAATTTTGATATAGCAAAATATCTTTGATCCTCTTTGCAGGAAAGCCACCCGGTAATTATTATGTTTTAACTGTGGACTGGTAGAATTTCTATACTCATTAAGAAAACTCACACCAGTGATTTTCAACCATTTGTCGAGGCCTGTAGACATTTCTGCTAGTCATGACTGGTTGCAGTGGAGAGGGGAACACTACCGACATCTAGTGGATAGAGACCAGAATGCCGCTAACCGTTCTAGAACACAAAGGACAGCTTCACACAACAAAGAATTATTTGGTCCACATGTTGATAGCGCTGAGATTGAAAAGTCCCCACTCACAGATAATTCCTAGTCCTCCTAAATGTACTCACCTCTTCAGAAGGCTGCAGGCATTGTTCTTTTTTTTTTTTTCAGGCATTGTTCTTTCTCCTCCTCTGGCCTGGAGAAATTACAAACTGCTTGACCGACAAGCTCACAGGCTTACCTTTTTTTTTTTTTCTTTTCTTTTTTCTTGTTTTTCTTGATGGAGTCAGAGCTAAGGAACAAAGACAAGTAAAACCCCAACTGTAAAGTGAAAACAAGCTTGATCTTGGCCCATGGACTCCCTTCAAAAGCTATGTGTTATGTGGGTATCTGTGAATAGGCAGGCCAAGTCAGAAAATAACAAGGAATTCTCACTAAAAACCATAAGATACCTAGGAATAAAACCAAAGAGGTAAAAGATCTATACTCTGAAAACTATAAAACACTGATGAAAAAAATGAAGATGACACAAAGAAATGGAAAAACATTCCATGTTCATGGATTAAAAGAATATTGTTAAAATGTTTATATTACCCAAAGCAATCTACACACTTAATGCAATCCCTATCCAAATATCACCAGCAGTTTTCACACAACTAGAACAAACAATCCTAAACTTTATATGGAACTACAAAAGACCCCGAATAACCAATACAACATTGAAAAAGAAAAGCAAAGTTGGAGGCATCACAATTCCAGACTTCAGAATTATGATCAAAACAGTATAGTACTGGCACAAAAACAGACACATAGATCAATAGAACAGGATAGAAAACCTGGAAATGAACCCCCAATTATATGGCCAACTAATCTTCAACAATGCAGAAAAGAATATCCAATGGAAAAAAGACAATCTGTTCAACAAATGGTGTTGGGAAAACTGGACAGCCGCATACAGAAGAAGGAAACTGAACCACTGTCTTACACCATACACAGAAAAAATTCAAAATGGATGAAAGACCTAAATGTGAGAAAGGAAACCATCAAGATCCTAGAGGAGAACACAGGCAGCAACCTCTTTGACATCAGCCATAGCAACTTCTTACTAGATATGTCTCCTGAGGCAAGGAAAACAAAAGCAAAAATCAACTATTGGGACTTCATCAAAATAAAAAGCTTTTGCACAGTGAAAGAAACAATCAACAAAACTAAAAGGCAACCTACAGAATGGGAGAAGATTTTTGCAAATGACATATCTGATAAAGGGTTAGAATCCAAAATCTATAAAGAACTTATCAAACTCAACACCCAAAAAACAAATTATCCAGTTAAAAAATGGGCAAAAGACATGAATAGACATTTTTCCAAAGAAGACATCCAGATGGCCAACAGACACATGAAAAGATGCTCAACATCACTCATCATCAGGGAAAAACAAATCAAAACTACAATGAGATATCACCTTACACCTGTCAGAATGGCTAAAATCAAAAGCCCAAGAAACAACAGGTGTTGGTTGGCGAGGATGTGGAAAAGGGGAACCCTCTTGCACTGCTGGTGGGAATTCACACTGGTGCAGCCACTCTGGAAAATAGCATGGAGGTTCCTCAAAAAGTTAAAAATAAAACTACCTTATGATCTGGCGATTGCATTACTAGGTATTTGCCCAGAGGATACAAAAATACTAATTCGAAGGGATACATGCACCCCCACTCCAATGTTTATAGCAGCATTATCAGCAATATCCAAATTATGGAGAAAGCCCAAATATCTGTCGACTGATGAATGGATAAAGAAGATGTGGTGTGTATGCACAATGGAATATTACTCAACCATAAAAAAGAATGAAATCTTGCCATTTGCAGTAACATGAATGGAGCTAGAGAGTATAATGCTTAGCGAAATAGGTCAGAGAAAGACAAATACTGTATGATTACCCTCATGTGGAATTTGAGAAACAAAACAAATGAACATGGTGGGGGGAAGAGAGAAAAACCAAGAAACAGACTCTTAACTGTAGAGAATAAACTGACGGTTACCAGAAGGCAGGTGTGTGGAGGATGGGTTAAATAGGTGATGGGTATTAAAGAGAGCACTTGTGATGAGCACTGGGTGCTGTATATACGTGATGAATCACTATTGTACACCTGAAAGTGATATTACACTGTATGTTAACTAACTAGAATTTAAATAAAAACTTAATAAAAAATAACAAGGAATTCTCAGAATTACTTCGTAGGTCAGGTCTTATTCTGAGGCACAAAGCAATGCCTCTTGCTCTCAACTGTTAATCTCATCTCCTACACTTTGAATCAAGGATTGAACACCATGTAAGCAAAATAACCAGGTACCCTCTTCGGCTGGTTTTAAAACCATCCCAGTGATTCTAAGAAAACAGACTTTTCACAATCTGGCTATAAACTGATCAGCTTGGGCTATTTTTATGTAGACATTTCTTGCTTTTCTGAAGAATAGACTGAATGAGTGTGTCAAAAATTTTTGAAGCTAAAATTATGATATAAGCAACATCTTTGCAGCCAGCCTATGCTTTAACCTAGAGTAGCACAAACAGGAAAGTCAGCTAAGTCACGAGGCCCCAGTCAAGCATATAATAGTGTGGGATCACCGCATAACAGGCAGGCTCCTACTACAATATGGCCTTTGAAATGTCTTGAAAAGAAATCCTATGTCTAGAAAACAAAGCCCTCATTTCCAGGACCCAACTCACCCCACTCATCCCACCCTTATCCCTGCTTCAACTGAATGAAAAGCTCAAAAAAAGAAAGTGCTAGAATTTTAAAACATTTTAATATAGAGTAACTATTTTTTCCTTAAAGGACCATCTTCCTAAGAATGCAAATCCCAAGAATGGTTCTCAAGGAGGATTCTGGGAAGGGTGAGGAGCACCAGGAATCTATCTTTCCATCTAGATAACAATTGCTTTGGCAGATTCTGTCTGACAGTCTAACTATTTGGGGACTCTAGAGTCTACTGAAGGCTTTTAACTTCCAGGAGAAGGCTTGGACAGTAAACTGTGGTCAACTCAGGTCAATTTCAGCTGTCAGTACAGTAGCAGCTCCCCCTCCCACATTCCCAGCCCCATAGCAGGCAGCTGTGCACCTGTTCCTGGAGCAGTGTACACAGATTGCAGGAGCCTGGGTAGGTAAAAAGGACCCTGTCTTCCAAATATAGGGTATGTGTGTTCTGATCACTGCTTGCTGCTTCTGATCTCAGAGATGCCAGCAAAGAGGAAGTTGGTTGGTGGTGGTGGTGCACCTCCCTCCATTGTTGCAAGCTTCTCCCCCTTGCAGCTGAAGTGACTTCCAGGGGATTTAAAGAGCCAGTATTCTCTTTTTTCCTCCTTCCATTTTTCTCGTTTTCCCTTTTTGGGAACCGGACATGAAAGAGTAGGACATTCAAAAGCAACTCTATACACAGGGAACATTAGAAAGTCATCCTGCGCACTCAGGGAAGGTGCAGGCTCAGAAAAGACTTAGGAAGACATTAAGTTTATACCTCAGGCAGATCCTTGGCACAGAGACAGCCTACAACAGTCAAAAACCCAAAAACAATAAACAAAAACTAGAAAACCTTACAGAAGGGAGAGAATCTGATTTCCAGAGTTACCACACCACTAGATTCAAATGTCCAGTTTTCATTAAAAAAAGTCACAAAGCATATAAAGAAATAGCAAAATGTGGCCCATTCAAAGGAAGGAACAAATCAACAGAAATGCCCCTGCAAAAGAACTGATAACAGATCTACTAGACAAGGATTTTAAAACCACTGTCTTAAAGATACTCAAACAACTAAAAAAAAGACGTGAAGAAAGTAAATGATGTCTGAACAAAATGGAAATGAATAATGAGAGAGAAAAACTAAAAAGAAACCAAAAAGAAATTCTGGAACCGATAAGTGCAAAAACTGAAATGAAAAATTCACTAGAGGGATTCAGATTTCAGCAGAAGAAAGAATCAGCACACTTGAAAATAGGACAACAGAAATTATCGAGTCTGAGGAACAGAAAGGGGAAAAAAAGTGAGGAAAAGTGAACAGAACCTAAGGGACCCGTGGAACACCACCAAGTGGAACAACGTATGCTTTGGGGAAATCCCAGAAGAAGAAGAGATAGAGAAAGAAGCCGAGAGAATAGTTGAAGAGATAATGGCTGAAAACTTCCCAAATGTGATGAAAGACGAGCAATAAACATCTAAGACTATCAAGGAATTCCAAGTAAGATGAACTCAAAGAGACCTACACTGAATCATATAATCAAACTTTCAAAAAACAAAAACAAAGAAAGAGTCTTAAAAGCCACAAGAGAAAAAAGACATCATACACAAGAGGTCTTCAATAAGATTATCAGCAAATTTTTCATCAGAGATTTTGGAGGCCAGAAGGCAGTGCTATTTAAAGTGCTAAAAGAAAACTGTGAACCAAGAATCCTACATCTAGCAAAACCGTCTTTCAGGAATGAGGGAGAAATTGAGACTTTCCCAGATAAACAAAAGCTGAGGGAGTTCATTACCACTAAGCCTACCTTGAAAGAAATGCTCAAGGGACTACTGCAGGACACTAGACAGTAACTTGAAGCCATATGACAAAATAAAGATCTCAATAAAGGTAAATATATAGGCAGTGAGAAGAGCTATTATTACTGTAACAATAGTATGTAATTCTACCTTTTGTTATCTGCATGACTTAAGAGAAAAATACATTTTAAAAAAATTATTAGTCTAAAAGCTAATATTACTATAACTTCCATTATAACTCTAATTTTGTTTTCTACCTACTTTAAGAGACTAATGCATTTACAGAATTAGTCTACGGTTTTGGCCACACAGGCAACTAAAAAGTAACATTTTCATCTGTTTAGTTTAAAAAAAGTGAATGACAGTGGTTAAGCGTTTGCCTTCGGCTCAGGGCGTGATCCCGGCGTTATGGGATCGAGCCCCACATCAGGCTCCTCCACTATGATCCTGCTTCTTCCTCTCTCACTCCCCCTGCTTATGTTCCCTCTCTCGCTGGCTGTCTCTATCTCTGTCAAATAAATAAATAAAATCTTTTAAAAAAAAAAAAAGTGAATGAATATAATGGTTATTTTTTAACTAACCCAGGATTTAGAAAAAGTCCTAAATGTTAAGAAAACTTTTCATTAAATTTTTCTTTCAGAAAACCTCTAAACCTTTCCAAATAGATGAAATTAATGGAAATTCATTTTGATAAATGATAAACATGTAAGTACAATTAAATATTTCTGACTCTGGAAGAAACATTTTCCTCTCTTTCGCTGCTATGGTAGAAAGAACACCTAATCTGAAGTCAGAGATTTAGTTTATCATGACCTTTGCCATGTGATCTTCAGCATATTGCTTTGCCCTCTAATCCCTTTTCTTCACCTATAAAAACAGGGATCATAACAAATATTTCATAAAATTGTTGTGAGGATTTTAATGAGAGTGTGAATCAAAATAGCTAGCACAGTGTCTGGCACATAGAAAGCAATTTAAAAATTTCTGGGGGCGCATGGGTGGCACAGTGGTTAGGTGTCTGCCTTCAGCTCAGGGCGTGATCCCGGCGTTATGGGATCGAGCCCCTCATCAGGCTCCTCCGCTATGAGCCTGCTTCTTCCTCTCCCACTCCCCCTGCTTGTGTTCCCTCTCTCGCTGGCTGTCTCTATCTCTGTCAAATAAATAAATAAAATCTTAAAAAAAAAATTCTGTTCTTTTCATACATGGGAGGCAAAGAGGTTCCCCATATAAAAAATGAAAAAAACTCAGGGCTCCTGGGTGGCTCAGTCATTAAGCGTCTGCCTTTGGCTCAGGGCGTGATCCCAGAGATCTGGGATCGAGCCCCACATCGGGCTCCTCCGCTGGGAGCCTGCTTCTTCCTCTCCCACTCCCCCTGCTTGTGTTCCCTCTCTTGCTGGCTGTCTCTATCTCTGTCAAAAAAAATAAATAAATCTGAAAGAAAGAAAGAAAGAAAGAAAGAAAGAAAGAAAGAAAGAAAGAAAGAAAGAAAGAAAGAAAGAAAGAAAGAAAGAAAGAAAGAAAGAAAGAAAGAAAGAAAGAAAGAAAGAAAGAAGAAAGAAAGAAAGAAAGAAAGAAAGAAAGAAAGAAAGAAAGAAAGAAAAAAAGAAAAAGAAAAGAAAAAAGAAAAGAAAAGAAAAGAAGAAAGAAAGAACCCATGGGGAATGAATAGGTAGAGCACTGAGAATTTTTAGGGCAGTGAAACTATTCTGATACTGTAATAGTGGACACTTGTCATTGTAAATTTAGCTAAACCCATAGAACGTACAAAACCAAGAGTGCACCCTAATGTAAACTATGGACCTTGGGTGACAATGATGTGTCAGTGTAGGTTCATCAAATGTAACAAATGTATCACTCTAGCAGGGGATGTTGATAATGGGGGAGTTTGTACATATGTGGGGATACATGGGAAATCTCTGTACCTTCTACTCAATATTGCTGTGAAACTAAAACTGCTCAAAAAATATTTTTTAGAGCCATGGGTTTAGAAAAATGACTAATTTTAACCCAATGCAAAATTTCTATTATAACTATTTCATTATAGCTGTCAGAGGATAATATAAATCAAACATTAATATAGTGCTGACCCTGAAAATTATAGCTACTAGTATGGCCTAATATATACCCATCAATACACAACCTAAAAAACAAAGCAGGACTCCAACAAAAATGCACACATGTTCACATACAAGACACGTACAAGAATGCTCTTGGAAGCACTATGTGTATTAGCTCTGCACTGAAAACAACCTAAATGACCATCTCTGGTAGAACTGGTGTACTTATATGATGGAATAATAAATAGCAATAAGAATGAACAATTGCAAATACACATGGCATGGACAAATCTCACAAAAATAATAAAGGGCAAAAGAAGCAAACACAAAAAAAATCATTATGATTTCATTTATATATAATTCAAAATCAAGCAAAACTTATCTATGGTATGAGAAGTCAGAATAGTGGCTATCTTTCGGAGCGGGATAATAGTGACTGCATGGGGCTTCTAAGATGAGAGGGGTATTCTGTTTCTTCACTTTGGAGTTAGTTACACAAATGTGTTCACTTGGTGAAAAAATATTGAGCTCTATAGTTCTAATATGGGCATTTTTCAGAATGTATTATTGGGTATATGTATGTTTATATATCAGTAAAATTTATCAAAAAAATATAGCAACAGTAAATTTACAACATGAACATTAAATATGGAAGATACCAGGTCCAGCCTGGTATTTATTCATGCAATTATTTTTGAAATTCAATTTGTACCCAGTACTATGTTTGATTTTGGTGATACAATGTTAAATGTTATAGGTTGAATTGTGTCCCCCCCAAAATCCCCATGTTGTAGCCCTAACCCCCAGGACCTCATAATGTGACCTTATTTGGAAATAGGGTCTTTACAGAGGCAATCAAGGAAAATGAGGTTAGGGTGGGCCCTACACCAATATGACTGGTCTTCTTATAAGAAGAGGAAATTTGGACACAGACATGAATAAAGGAAAGATGATATAAGAGACAGAAGTTGGTCACCCATAAGTCAAGGAGAGAGGCAGTGGCCTAGAACAGATTCTTCCCTTAATAATCTTTATAAGGAACCAACTCTACCCAAAACCTCAGATTTACAGCCTTCAGAACTGTGAGACAATACATTTCTGTTGGTTAAACCACTCAGTTTGTGGTACTTTGTTTCAGCACCCCAGAAAACTAATATATCAACCCTCCCCCATTTCCCACACCCTCAAAAGATATTGTCCTTGCCCTCAATTACACAACCAATGAATCACAAACATTATATCAAAAACTATACGTTGGCTAATTGAATATAAATTCTTTTAAAAAGAACATTAAAAACAAACAAAAAAAAGGTGCATGGTATGATCTCAGTCTTCTTAAATCTATTGAGGCATGTTTTATTGCCTATTATGTGATATATTCTGGAGAATGTTCCATGTGCACTTGACAAGAGTGTGTATTCTGTTGTTTTGGGATGGAATATTCTGTATATGCTATGTCCATCTTGTTCAATATGTTATTCAAAGGCATTTTGTCCTTATTGATTTTCTGTCTGGAGGATCTCTCCATTGATGTAAGTATAGTGTTGAAGTTCCCTATTATTATTGTATTACCATCAATTTCTCTTTATAGTTATTAGTAAAATTTATGTATTTAGGTGAAAAAAAAAAGTATTGTCCCTGACCACAACCATGATAGCAATAAAAGACAGCCTATAAAAGGGAAAATTAGCACTAAATTAAGGAATTCATGAACGGCTTCCCTGAGGAAGTTTTAACTAAGCTAAGAATTGAAGTAAAAGAAATTATTGACTAGATAAAAACAAAGGGATGAGCGTTCCAGATAAAATAAATAGCATATTTTAGGGGCATCTGGGTGGCTAGTGGGTTAAGCGTCTGACTCTTGATTTCAGCTCAGATCATGATCTCAGGGTCTTGGGATCAAGCTTGGCATAGGGCTCCCTATGCCCGGAAGGGAATTTGCTGGAGATTCTCTCCTTCTCCCTCTGCCCCACTGTTCGCACACACTTTCTGTTTTTGGGCAAAAGGCTTGAGCAAAGGAGTGTAGAAAGGGCCCAGAGCAACCCCCTGGCTGAATACATACAGGCCCATCTGTGACCCACCTGAAAATATTCACAGGCCATAACTGATCAATGGGCTACTTACAACCAGGCACAGTTACCAAAAAAGAGAAGATTCCATATATCACCACACCTCCTCACCTTTAAATTCAGCCCAACCCACTGCCTCCTTGCAGATAGCCTCCCCTTTGCTGTCCGGCTACGCGCTCCCTTGCAGTGTATTCAGTAAACTTCCATCTCCTTTGTTGTGCTTTGGATGAATCCTTTCGCCGCCTGCAGCACTGGCATCTAACTGATCTCACCCCACTTTTGAGGGTCCCCATCCAATCAGGAGAGATACCACATTTAGCCACCATGCCTTACAAGAGGAACAAAAAGAAAGCCCACATCTGGCCAAGAAAGGGAGGAATACAGTAGGACAGAGGCTGGAGGGGCAGCTGGAATCCTGATCATGCAGGCCATGTTAAGGATTTTGGACTCCATCTCAAGAAACAATGAGACAACCAAACACTTAGTACATCGTAATATGATCAAATGTGAAGTACTCAACATACCTATAAGTATCCTTGCCAAAATAGCTGAATCTAAATCTAGTCAAGTCTTTAGAACTAACCCCCATTTATAGGAAATATGGGAAATAGAAGAACAAATAAAGTAATACCATATGGAAAAATACCAATCAGACAAATCTGGAACGTGGAACATTCCCAGTTAACAACCAGCCAGTCCAACCAGTCAATGGCAAGAGAAAAATAAGGGAGGGGAGGTGGCATAACTCTAGATGTACAGATACAACAACCTGAACAAAACACTTGAACCTTGCTTAGATCCTAATTGAAACAATTCAACTATGAAAAGGCATTTTTAAGCAACTGGCGAAATTTGAATATGGACTGGATATTAGATGATACTAAGGAATTGCTGTTAATTATTTTTAAAAGTATGCTGTGTCTTGGGGCACCTGGGTGGCTCAGTCAGTTAAGCACCTGCCTTCGGCTCGGGTCATCATCCCCTGGTTTTGGAACGGAGCCCTGATTAGTGGGGAGTCTGCTCTCCCTGTCTCTCTGCTCCTGCCCCCTGCTCATGCGTGCTCTCTCCCGCTCTCTCAAATACATAAAATCATTAAAAATAAAAAAATAAAAAATAAAAAGCATGTTGTGTCTTTCCACTGAAGCCGTAATCTTGATAGCAGACACCATCCACAAAATAGGTATTCAGTATGTGTCATTGATTCTGATGCTGAATCTTGGCATTTCAAAGGGAGGCAGGTCAAAAAGTACTGGGGAATCATTTGTACCTTTGCAGAATTACAGAATTTTTGAGTTAAAAATGACAAGAGGAATTATCTAGTCAAAATAAATTCATGAGGAAAAGGACACAAAGCCAGGCTGTGGCAGAGCTGGTCTAGAACGCAGGCTCCTAGGCCGAGAGCTCACATTCCACGTCTCTCAGTTCAGCTCACTGGAGGTTCTGACTGCTTCCATGCCCACCCTGTGCAGCTCACAGCTCAACGCCCTCTCCTTCCGCATGTAACTTCATATTCTTGTTCTTCCTCCCAACTCTATCTCCAGACATTTTAATTTATATTCACTTGACAAGTTTCACATTCCTTGGGAAAACTGCCAAAGGTAATGCTAACAGAGAAGGAATAATAATAAGGGGAAGAAAAACATTTTAAAACCAAAGCAAAATTAACAGTAACAACAACAGCTGCTGTTTCAAGCTTTTTCCACATTTATGTTCCTACTTTGTTCCCCTGGCTTTCATGGACACATTATTTTCCTAAGTTCTGTCAATGTACAAGTCTCAAAGAAAAAAAAAAGTTTTTAAGCCGTTGACATTAAAAATCAATGCTGCTAAAAATAAATAAAAATCTTAAAAAGTTTTTTAAAAAAAATCAAGGCTGCTGAACTATCTTTTCTCTTTCCCTTCTTTTTTTCCATCCTTCATCATTTTTTCAAAGATCACAGCTAATGTGGAGGCCAGAAATCAAAATATTGTTAGTTATTATAAACCTTTGAGTAATACATTGCTTTTTAAATTGTGTACATGTATTACTTTAAAAAATATTATGTTTTAGAAAGCTATAATTATGCATTACACAGTCTGTGTTTAGCAAAATGTGGAAAAACTAAGAACTCGGCCAGTATTCTTCAAAATTTGTAAGATAAGCCAAGCGGCCCTAATATAAGCGAGGACACGTAGCTCAATATAGGCAACAAGGTATGTCGACACATCAAATACTCCAAAGAAGGATAATTACACAACTGCAAATGGATAGATATGTGGGATTTAGTAAACATAAGCCAAGTAGAGGAATATGTATTTCCGGGACCTATTACATAGAAATAAGTTATCTTCTATGAAATTCCTCAATTACGTTATATACTTACATTACACAAACATATCCCTAATCCTCATGGCAAACCTTTAGATGAGATATTACTGCCCACATTTTGCAAAGAAGAGGTAAGACCAGAATTTGAATACAAGACTGTCTGATTCCAAGTTCATATTCTTTCTGCTATAGAGTAAAAAACAGACAAACAATTTAAATTAAGTAGGGGAAAACTGACTTTTTACTCTGACTCCATCTAACAGCAGTTCATTGTTACCATGTTCTATGATCAAGGCTTACATTCAGCTGGTATGGCATAAGAGCTAAAAGCTGTTATGATCAGTTGGGTATCTTTTCTGTTTGACTAGGGGTGCCCATGCCATACTCATCACTAAATATTTTGAATATCCTACCTGTCCATGACACAGAACTCTGAGTATTCCATCACTTACTTATTCTGACACTTGAAATCATCCAAAACATATTTTCCATACCTACAGGTCTACATCATGCAAAATTTGGCTGGTCTTCTAAGTAAGAACATGCTAAGATTCCCAATTTTTAGAGTAGAAACCTAACATTTGCCATTTACATATACCAAAGCAAGGGGCACACCTTTAAATCAGTAGTATAAAATTACTATATTGTAGGTTCTCACCAGTGAGTCCAACCTTGAAATGACATCCTGCCTTTCTTGTTAAAAATCAGTCTCGAAGCATTCGTTATCTGGGAAATTAGTCTGACAGGATACTATTCATACCTTCCTCAGTTCTTGGTATAAAATTAGATCCCCAGAAAGAAATACATCTAGACATTAGCTTATGCCCTTAGATAGAAGTGCCTAAACTGAGTTTCATACAAAGTTATACTCTTGGATTTTATCAAGATTCAATATCAGAAATGACCATACAGAAAAAAAGAAAGCAATGGTACAAATGTCATCATAACAAAAGCAGCACAATTTATTTCTGAGAGCTTCATACTTTAGATTTATTTTTAAGTTAGTTATGCCAAAATCAGTTTGCCCAACCAACACACATAAAATGTTATATAAGCTCCCTCAACTGGTTAAGACATAGAACTACCAAAAAACGTGTTCCATTAAGTTGACTGTATCATCCTCTTCAGAAATTTCTGTAACTCCAGCCTGAGATTGAAGAATGGACATGATATCGTGAGATAATTTGTCAAAGCCATTCTGTAAACATATATTTGCCATTTCTTGCCAGTTTTCTAATGAGAAAAATGGATCATTTATCATAAGATGTTCGACTATACCTGAGGGAAAAAATTATAATATTATAGTATGGTACTTATCTTATTTGAAAACACACACTTCAAAAATAGAAAGGGATATCATTTCAACTATTAAAGTTACTATTAAACTAGATCCCTGTAAATTTAATGTGGAGGGTTTCAGCCAGTTCGTGGTAAGTAACCAAGTGTTAATTTCTTCATTTTTTTCATTAACCTTTTCATGTCTCACATCAACCCTCTACTATCTCTCACATTCCCACACTTCTATTCATCTTCTTCTCGGTTGAAGGCTACAAGGGAGGGGCCTCAGAAAATGAAGAATGAGGGTTCAGCCTTATTCAAAGTCTCTAAGGCACCACTAAACACTACCACATAACTGGGGGCCTACAGGTCTAGTTTTCATGATTCTTCAAATTCTTTTATAAATTCCCTAGTAGTGCTGACCCAAGGGCTTGAAAACCTCTTTGGCAAATCCTTCCTCCTAACTCTGGATAGAAGGAGACCTCCTAATGATGGGACTTCTATAACAATTATTTTTCTAAAGGAAATAAAAGAATGATTTTGTTTATTAAAGAAAACTAATGATATTACTTACTTTTGTAAATCAATTACAGTGACCCTCTTTGGAATATACTTATTTAGGGAACTCATTTCTTACCTGTTACATGCATTACTTATGATACTTAATGAAAGAGGATCTCTTTTAAAAATATTGTCAGCACTATTATTTTACTTCTACCATGATTATTATTTTTCTGTCAAGTAAAATACTTTATTTGGTATCTGTAATGATAATTTCAAAATTATCTTCCCAAATATGTTTTCATGTAATTTGCTATTCAGTCTTTAACCCCTTATAACAATTTAAAATCAAGCTATCTGCTCAAGTTCCTATATTAAATTACAGAAAGGAAAGAAAAAAGTGAGATGTAATTAGTTATTCTTGATCCCAGTCCAGAGTTACATTCAGAGTAAACATCATATGGAAATGACATTTACATATGTATTTGGTTTAAGAATAAAAATATAGAGAGATTATGTCTAAAAAACATTTTAAATACATAAAAATTACTAAATATATACATTTGTTAATATATGTACAGTTTTTAGAGTAGTTAGCCAGTATAATTATTAATATGTTCCCCTAAAGCTTCATAAAATTCTCTCTTCTTTGTAATTCCCTCAAGAAATACATACTATTGTCAACAGACTATTATTGACATGGTAATCTTTACATTTATAAACTTCTAAAGTCAATTCCTGCCAAGAAAGAACTCTTAGGAAAAATGAGTTAACTCAGACATAATAATCTTGAACCTTTCCCTAAATAACCCACTACTTTCCCTTCTACAACATTTTACTATACTTACCTTTCCCACCTTTACTTATTTCTTGAAGTAGCTTAATGCCAACTTTTTTCATATCTACAGAAAACAGATGAAGTGTAACAAGACCAAAAGATAAAGATGGTGGTTTCCCGTTCCATTCTCTAGTGAGACACTGAATTAATTCAGTGTGGGGACATAACTTTATTAACTGCATCAGGTCATCTGAAAGCGAAAAATAAAAAAAAACTATGTCTCAACATCCTAATATGACACATCAGCTACAAACAGGGACCAGCTAATGTCTACACCTGCCAATCAACACTTCTTTTTCCAATCCTTCCAAAGCCCTCAATGAACTCAACGGTACTCTCTCCAATAAAAAAAATTTTTTTTTAATTTTAAAAAATCATGCTTGGCATAGCAAAAAATGAAAGAAAACTACTTATAACAGTCTATCAGAAAAACAAATTATCAAAGAACTGTAGTAGAACAGAAAGGATTAGATTGGCAATCAGGAAACCTGAGCTCTAATCACAGTTCCATCAATCATTTATTCTTTTGGATCTCAGTTTATGCACCTTAAAAGTGCTAGAATTGGTATCTCCAATTTGTAAGATTCCTTCTAATATTACATTGTGTTTGTCTATATCCTGTTGTTCATATTTGGACCAGTTCCTAGTGAGTATAATTTATTCTTTCTGTGCCTTGCATAGAAAAAGGGTCTCCGTAATTTTTTTCCTAAAATTATCAAGTATTTAGAAACTCAAAAATGAAGACTTTAAGAAGCTATCAACCAGTTCAAGTAGCTGGAGGCTGAGCCATATGAAGTTGCCTGTATTTGACCATTTTTAACTCCAAAAAAGCAAATTTGTACGGTTTAATATACTAGCTAACTATTGAGTTCATCTAATACTGCAATCATGATTTACATTCTTAAATTTATAAACTTTGTGTTAATTTACTAAAGTTTTTCATGTAAAAATATTCTTCTTAGGTCACAGCAGAGGTAGTTTTCAGAATAATTTCTGAGAGCCTTTCAAGAACTACCATAAACATAATTTGCACTCTGACAGGCAATATAAGATAATCTAGTGTTTATTAAATACATATTTACTGTACTGGGAACTTAAATCTATTAAATCACTGAATTTAATATATAATATAAGTGAGATATTATTATTCTCACAGTGAAAGTGAGGAAACAGGCTTAGAGAAGTTAATTTTCCCACAATTATACACATGATATAAAGTAGAACAGTTCATCTGACCCCCCAGAGTCTATGACCTTCCAATCTATAGTAATGGTCCTCCAAAATAATAAATATGTGTATGTGTGTGCATTGTATGTATGTATACACACACACACACACACACACACACACACACACATAAATACAGAGACAGAAAGAGAGAGAGAGATGGTAAAAGAAGAAACAAGGAATAACAATATAAATCTATATCAATAAAGTCAAACAATTTTTTTTTTAATTTCCCTAGAGAAGAGGTAGAAGTTTATGATTTGGGTCACTCAAACTGGCCTCCACTAAGTGAAGCTATTTATACAGCACCCCCCAGCCTCCAACATTTTATAACTCACACATCTCACTCTGCTTCATTCAATCAAGTATTCAAATCCCCTTCTCCCTGAATTGATTGATTAACCAATATTTACTCAAAGATGTGCAAGATATGTTCTCTGACTAATTAGAAAGAATACAAACTCAAATCCATGACCTTTCCCCTCTGCTTACCACACTTTGGAATCCATTTCATCATTCCTTGGTTTGACATGTTATCAATCTTTTTTATTTTTTTATCTCATGGATGTTCTGTTTTAGTAGGCCTTTATACCAAATATGATTTCTGTTTAACTCACAAATATCTAGAGCAGTGGTTCTCAAAATATGGTCTAGGGTCTACAAAGTCAAAACTACTTTCATAAAAATACTAAGTTGTTATTTCCCTTTTTCATTCTCATTCTCTCACAAATATACATGAGACTACATGACACGTGGTATTACAACAGACTGAATATAGGAGGAGATACGGGAAGCCATCTACCTTCTATTAAACCAGACATTACAGAGATTTACAAAAACATAGGAAATGGAACTCTTCTCATGAAAATCTTTGGTTTTGGAAGTTATTTTTTATAAAAAATATTTTATTATGATAACATGTCATGAGCCTATTGTTACTTTAAAGGAATAAATAAATATTTTAAAATTTTCTGCTTTAATGTCTAATAGGATAAATATCAACAGACAATACCCATGTAAGTAAAAGCTCTTTGGGATGTTCAGTGCTTTTTAAAAGTGTAAAGGAAACCTGAGGCCACAAAGTTTGAGAGCCTGACATCTAGAATAATCCAATTTCCAGATAGGTATATTCACCTATTTAATGATAATAGGAAGGTGAACTAACAAATCAATTCAGGCTTTATTCGAAAAATTATTAGGGGGGAAAATAATTTTTACTTTTAAAACAGATGCTTTTAGTCACACTTAACACTTTTGAAACAAATTTCTTAGAACTTTTCTGTTTTTGTTTTATTTGGGTTTGGGTTTTTTAATTTGTAAATGTATAACTGATAGTCTAAATCTAAGAGAGAACATTTTTTTCTGAAACCAGAAAGTATTAACAAATTGAATCTGTCCCCAAGGCCAATATGATACCATGGAAAGCTGTAGTTGTTTCTCATTAAAAAGTAAAATAAGGAAAGTAATTTTTCAAACTGTTTCCATCTTATAAGCTTAATTTTTTTAAGTTATTATTTTCATCTTATGATGTGCTAAACAAATTCTGAGGATAAACATCAAGATTCTAATTACATAAGTGTTACTGCTCTGTAAATTATTACAATATATATTTAATTATTTTAGATTGTAATTTACTACTAGAAGAACAGAATAATATAATGAGTCAATCACGTTTCTATGCATTTATGCAAGGCAAATTTTGTAAGCAAACCGGAAACTTAACATTTCAGTCAATAAAAATTCTAAGAGTAATTAAACCTATACTCCTTCCATGTCTAAACTGACTAAAATCTCTTACCATGGAAAAATAACACTTAAAACAGAAACTGAATCTATATCCTTAGACAATAAAAATAAAATATATAATTCATTCAACAAATATTAATTGAGTAGTACCTACTATACCAGATTCCGTTCTGTTGCTATGTGTGTGTAGGCAAATTACTTACCTCTTTGAGCCTTAGCCTCTCTGTGGAAACATTGTTTGTTTGTTTTTTTAATTTATAAAATAGGGATAATAACAAAACCTACTTTATAGTTAACATAAGGGTTAAGTAAGATCATGCATGTAAAAAGCCAAACTATAGTATCAAGTGTTCTGCTATATAACAAATAAATTCATAACTTTAAAAACTAGATTCTAAGTAAAATTCAATTTATTGTTTGAAAATGATCAGATTCAACAGCCATCAATGATCTTCTTTCCTGGAAAAATATGACCCAAAAGTGCTATGTTTTATTCCATTTGCAACTTTTTAGAATTGGGGTACGAAGCCTACAAATCAGAATTAAGACATAGGCCTGGGATGTGGGAGATGTCAGGATGCCTGTACATTTAGGTTACTAGTGAACTAGACTCAAAATAAGAGATCAGCTCATTCAACTAAGGTTATCCTAAGGTTGACGATGCTGTCAGATCAATGCCCAATTGCAACCAGGTGTTTCAAAATTTTGAAATGAACATTATTTTACTAATTCTTCATTTCTAATGCTTTTATCGTAGTCCAGAACATTTATGTAACAAATAAGTGCAGCTATTTAAAAAAAAAATCCTCTAAGTAGCATGGTCTAAAATATCTGCAAAATAGGGGCGCCTGGGTGGCTCAGTTGTTAAGCATCTGCCTTTGGCTCAGGGCGTGATCCTGGTGTTCTGGGATCGAGCCCCACATCAGGCTCCTCCACTGGGAGCCTGCTTCTTCCTCTCCCACTCCCCCTGCCTGTGTTCCCTCTCTCGCTGGCTGTCTCTCTCTCTCTGTCAAATAAATAAATAAAATCTTTAAAAAAAATAAAATAAAAATAAAATAAAATAAAATATCTGCAAATAAACTGTACTTCAGAGGGAGAGAAGCAGTGACACCCAGACATCCACCTTCTCCAAGGCTGCGAGGCCCTCCCCCCAGGACAGCCCCAGGCTCAGTCCCCAATGCCTTTGCCAGACATGCTAGGAAAACAAGATTTCCTCAGCAACAACTGACCTTAAGGCAACGTTCACCCTGATGGGGCTGGCCACAGTTACCCAGGACCATGGACTTGACAAACTTCTCTCTTGGTTCATTGTTCCCTCTTTGCAAGCCATGGCTCACTTCCCTCTCTGGGCCTCAGTATCT
This sequence comes from Ursus americanus, assembly GCF_024610735.1. Taxonomy (NCBI): domain Eukaryota; kingdom Metazoa; phylum Chordata; class Mammalia; order Carnivora; family Ursidae; genus Ursus; species Ursus americanus. Next base: position 23,086,015 of record NC_142133.1, read on the forward strand.
CCACTTGTATGATGGGTCTAGCAGTGCCTACCTGATGGGACTGTTGTGGGGACTGGCTGGAGGGATGTGAGAACACCCTACCCAGAGTATGGCACAAAGCAGTACTCAATAAAAGTAAGATAGGTTTTTGTTAAAAGCAAACAGACAAATCTACTTATCAGCATACACAAAAGAGACTTTATAATGTAAATCCAAAATATTGCCTACTATCATGGGTGATATTACAATTAAAGTCTAGAATTCAAATGTATACAATTAAGTAGACTGTTTCACTCACCGTAAGTAAAGTCCTTGAACTGCGGTATGTATTCCATGGCCCTGTGAATCTGACCCTGTTTACATAGGCAAAGAAGAGTTTTCTTGTGCAGGCCACATTCACTGTAGATCATCTGAGCTAACGCCAGGCACTTGGCCTTGTTGTAAGTATCCTGTTCCCCATAATCACAAATCACATCTCCTAACTCTTCAGAAAATGTGACCCTAGAGCAAGCAGATCAATAGGTGTACTTTAGAGAGTTCTGGATGAGTGGATGAGAATAAAGTATTTGAAAATTCAGCACGGTAGGGCTGGATTTTCCATGATCTGTAAGAATTCCAAGTTAATGGGCAATTGATATAGAAGAAATTAAATACATCTAAGATTTAACAACAAGAACAAAAATGATCAGCACGTATTCTTTTGGGGAGGACATTTTAGCAAAACTGAGCTCAAGTTTTTACAAAATCTACAAACAAGGTTAAAACTCTCCTAAAAAGACTGGCGGGATTTAAAATGAGAAGGCAAACAAAAATTCTCTTATAATTGAGGATCTCAATGGTCTTGGCAGTTATCTAATCTAGATTCTAAACCCTGTAGAATGTAAGAACTTATTAAATGTTGGTTAATGACTGACAACAAATTTTAGCTCAAAATTAGTGACAGATCTTGCAAGTGTTTGCAAGAAACATGTAACACCAGTGTTATTTTTAAAATTTTTATAGATATATACAAAACGACAGGGAGGAAAAAGGATATAAGACGCCCCTCCTAGGAGAGACTGAAGAAGTAGTTCTTTTGAATTGGCTCACTTAATAGGTGTCACTTGTCATCATTTAAAAATTTTTTTTAATTTTTTTACTTGTCATAACATTTTAATGCGCCATCTTCAAACCAAATTGAAGTGAACCATCTGCACCAGCACGTTGCACCTAGAAACGATCAGCATAGGCCAAAACACATTTGGATATGATTAAAGATATTACTTCTCACTGGTTGTACGGAAATTTTACTTTAGTTATATTTTTGATAGGTACAAAGTTGATCACAATTCACAGAACCTCAAGTTGCAGAAATGGGAAGTACAAACTCCCTGTGATGGTTAATTTTATGTGTCATTTTGACTGGTTCATAGAGTGCCCAGATATTTAGTCAAATATTATTCTGCAAGTCCGTGAGAATGTATTTGAAAGAGAGTAACATTTCAATCGGTAGACTGAATAAAGCGGATTGTTGTGAATGTGGATGGCTCTCATCCTATCAGCTGAAGGCCTGAATGGTACAAAAAGGCTACCCTCTTTCAAATGAGGGGGAACTCCTCCTGCTTGACTGCTTAGCTGCGACATCAGTCTTTTCCTACCTTTGGACTCAAACAGAAACATTGGCTTTTCTTGAGTCTTGAGCAGCCTGCAACTTACACCATTGGCAGCTCTCTTGGGTCTGTAGCTTGCTGACTGCAGATGTTGGGACTTACCAGCCTCCATAATCACATGAGCCAATTTCTTCACACACACACACACACACACACACACACACACACACACACACACACAATTTTATATAGGGAAATGTATGTGTGTGTGTGTGTGTGTGTGTGTATAATTTCCCCTATTGATTCTGTTTCTCTGGAGAAGCCTAATTAATATCTTCCCCAAGTGGGCTACTGGGAGTGATAGCTGAGCAGAGCCTCTCTTTCATCTCCCAGACCCAAGTATTCTACCTCCTGGGGATACACCATATAATTGTCACTAGTTTAAAGAGTGCATTCCATCCTGAAGCATCTTTTTCCATCTTCAAAGGGTAGAGTGAAAAGCTGGCATCACCTGGACACAACCTGAACCAACCATGAACCAAGTTTGGGGTTTTTTTCCTTGTCTGTTGGGTCTTAGGTCACCCCACCCCTGCATGAGGCCATAGGTATGAGCTGTGGAAGTTGTGTCAGTCAGTTGGTGGTAGTTGACATGGGTTCTGGGCCACCTATTCCTGAAGCTTAACTTGATGCTCGGGATCTGCATGAGCATGATCTTGATTGTACCTGATTTTAGATGCTCTCTGAGCCCACCTGACCTCATGACTTGGTGAGCCTGTCAGAATCCAGTTCATGATGAGCAGTTCCAGTTCCACAGTCATTGGTGTTCCCTGGATAGACACTCCAACTTTAGCAGGACCCAGTAGGTGTTTTTTTAATAGTATATTGTTGCTTGTTACGGGTGGCAGATAATCTACTGGGATATCTCTGGGTAGTCCCAAGCTAAATGAAAACTGTTAGTGGGTATCAATTATCATGATTTGATAAAGGCACGGCGACCACAGTCATCCTACCAGACAAGCCATCAAGACCAACAGAAGTGTAAAAGTGAAAAGAATATAAAATGTTACAGGAGAAAGATGAGTAATAATTAATATGGACGAATCTCAAAATAACTATAAGTGAAATACCCAGACCAAGAAGAAAAAATAATACATAATATATAATTCCGTTTTTATAAAATTCTAGAAAATGAAACCTCATCTATTATGACAGAAAGTAAATCAGTGGTTACCTGGAGATGGGGTGGGGGTGGAATGAGGTTGATTATCTCAGCTGTGGTGATGATTTCATGGGTGTATACATATGTCAAAACTTGTCAGATTGTACACTACCAATATGTGTAGTTTATTATATGTCAATTGTATCTCCACAATGCTGTTTTCCAAAAACTCAGCAAATTGTACATTTGAAATATGTATCGATTATTGTATGTAAATTATATCTCAATAAAGTTGTGAAAAAACAAATTATAGCCCTAGGATCCATTATCACGACAAGGGCTATAGTATATCCTCCTACCCTCCTCTTATAAGATTCCCCCAGAATTATACCCACAAAACCCTGGAAAAGTTGTGCCTAGACAGAGTGAAATTAAGGTGAGAAGCACATACATAGGTGTTGTGCAAGTGGCTGACTATAGTACATGCTGTTTTAATGTCCTGCCAGGATCCTCCTTCCCCCTTGCTCTGGGTGTTAGCTGCCAGTGGCTTACAGGTCCCCCACTTCCACAGCAAATTGCCCTTCACTGGGGGGAGCCACCATGCCCAGGAAGTAATGCCCCATCCAGGCAGCCCATAGCCCTAATAGAGACTAACAGGTACAAAAGGCTGGCCCCTTGCCTCAGGGGGACAGCTCTGTGGTGTGGTTTATGCTCCAAAGCCTCTATAAATAAGACCAAGGTTAGAACTTGCCTGAGATCACATCCTTTCTTGGTTTCCCAAACACACACACACACACACACACACACACACACACACACTCTCATCTCTATTCTGCTTCACTCACTCCCTTACAGGGTTTTCTTGAGAAGCTCTCCCTCTATCAATCATGTACACTCAAATTCCTGCCTGAGGCTTTAGTTCTAGGGAATCTAACCTAAGGGAGCTCTAGTACAAATCTGCCAATCTTTACTGAAACCCAACTCCAAGAAGCCATCTCCTGTCTATCCTTACTGATTTGTATGTTCTAAATGTTACCTTGGTCCACATCCATTCTGCTTTTAAGTTTTCTCCTAGGTTTATTCTTTACATGTACCTATAACCTATCTGGATCCAGATTCCTGCCTTATCCCTCTGAGTAGCATGAGACTGATTAATTCTTTTCTATCCTTACCAATCAACTTCTTTTTTTTTTTTTAAGATTTTATTTATTTGACAGAGAGAGATACAGCAAGAGAGGGCACATAAGCAGGCGGAGTGGGAGAGGGAGAAGCAGGCTTCCTGCTGACCAGGGAGCACGATGCGGGGCTCGATCCCAGGACCCTGGGATCATGACCCGAGCCGAAGGCAGACGCTAAACAACTGAGCCATCCAGGCACCCCTACCAATCAACTTCTATCCACCATCTAGTGGCCATGAATCATCCTGTAAACTGCCATTACTCAACTCCTGATCTGGGCTCATTGTGACTAGACCCCATTACTGCATGAATGCTTAGTAAATCCTTTTGACCAATTAATTGTAACAGAGACCTGAGATAAATGTTCAAATTATGTACTAATAAAAAACTACCGAAATCTTGAGAATAAACAACTTCATTAACCAACTATCAAAATTAAGTTAAAAACTTAACTTTGCTTACCTTTCCTGGGTGACCCAATTGATAACTAAATCTAAACGTTTTTCAGATAATCCACATTTGATTCCTTCCAGGGTTAGTTCTGCATCAATAGGACGTCTAGAAGCATGACTTGTGCTAAAGATGGCCTCAAAAAATAAGAGTAATGGAAAAGGCTTGCCTCTAATCTTTCCAACAGCTATAGAGAGAAGAAAAGTTTTTGAGTTGAACACTTTACGTAAATAGTAGTTAGTTTTTTCTTACTTCGTATTATTTTCATCTCTTTGCATCTTCGAAAAATTTTAATCTAAAATAACATACTTAAATTTTTAACTAACGCTTATGGATTAAACATTACATTTTGGATAATGACTAAATATTACATGCTATGTGAAAACAGAGGCAGAGGCTGGAGTGATGTGTCTACAAGCCAGAGAATACCAAAAACTGCTGACAGCTACCTAGAAGGTAGGAGAGAAATATGGAATGTAATATTCCTCAGAGCCTTCAATGGAAATTTTAAAAGCTGAAAGAATATACCACCAGCAGACCTGCACTATAAAAAATGCTAAAGGTAGTCTTCAAGCAGAAGGAAAATATCAGATGGAAATATGAATTACATGAAGAAGTGAAGACCAGAAATGTTATGTGCTATGAATATAAGTATTTAGAAGTATATTGTTTTTATGTAATACATCAAGTGGTATAACATCACCTGAGGGTAGAATGTGGTAAGTTAAAGATACAATCTATAAACCCTAAAGCAACAACCAAAGTAAGACAACAAGGAGTTATAGCTCATAATCAGCAAAGGAGAAAAATGGAATCATGAAAAAATTCAACTAATCCAAAAGAAGGTGGAAAAAGGGGGGGAAATGGTAACAAAGAAGACGTAAGAAAAATAGAAAACAAATAAAACTCAATCATGTCAACAATCATATTAAATGTAAGTGATCTAAACACTCCAATTGAAAGGCAAAGATTGTCAGAGTATATAAACAAGTAGTATCCAAGTGTACACTGCCTAGAAGACACTGACTTTATTTGTTTTAATTTCCAGTTTTTATTTATATTCTGGTTAGTTAACATATATGGTAAAATTAGTTTCAGGTATAGAATTTAGTGATTAATCACTTATATATAATAACACCCAGCGCTCATCACAAGTGTCCCCCTTAAAATCCATCGCCCATTTAGCTCATCCCCCTGCGTACCTCCCCTCCATCAACCCTCAGTTTGTTCTCTATAGTTAAGAGTCTCTTATGGTTTGCTTCCCTCCCTCTTTTTTACCTTTCCCCTATGTTCATCTGTGTTGTTTCTCAAATTCCACATGAGTAAAATCATATGGTATTTGTCTTCTCTGACTTATTTCACTTAGCATAATACACTCTAGCTCCATCCATGTCATTGCAGATGGCAAGGTTTCATTCTTTTTGATGGCTGAGTAATATTACATTGTAGGTAGGTAGGTAGGTAGGTAGGTAGGTAGACAGATAGATGTAGATACATATAGATAGATATAGATATCTCCTTTATCCATTCATCAGTTGATGGACATTTGGGCTCTTCCCATAATTTGGCTATTGTTGATAATGCTGCTATAAATATCAGGCATAGGGCTGCATGTAGAAGACAATGACTTTAAATACAAAGACACAAAAAGATCAAAAGTAAGAATATGGGAAAAGATATACCATGCTAATACTGATCAAAAGAAAAATGGAGTCATGCTTCTAATCTCAATGCTTACTACAAAGCTACAGTAATCAAAATTGTATGATACTGATACAGAATGGATATCTAGAGAAATATAATAGAATTAACAGTTCAGAAATAAAAAGTTAACAGTTTAACACCCAAAATGCACAGTGTCATCACTCATTATGTATGAATACTTCTGGAGGGTAACGTGACCTGATTATCAGTCAGTTATCCAATTGTAAATAATTGTTGGAATGGTTTCTTGACTTTGAGTCCACTGAATAAAAGCTACAAGATTATACTCTGTTGTTACATCTACTAGGATACAATAATGAAAATCATGCACACAAAAATGAGATAGGTCATTTCCACACAATTCACAGTCAAGCAATCTCTCTAAATATATATATATGTTTATATGTATCATGTATATGGCAACAAATTTTTCACGTTCAAATAAATGTAAAAGAACATTTTTTTCAAATTGTTGAATTTAAAGTGTTTTTTGGGGAAAACTTATGAAAAATAGGCTGTATATATTTGACATCAAACACTGTCACTTAGAATGAAAATAATAAAAATTATCTGTATCTGTAAGCTCCACTGAGTATATTTCTCCTTATTTACACCTCTCTATTTCTTTCTGAGTTTCTCATCTTTTTATTTATTTTTTATTATTTAGTTTTTTAAATTAACATATAATGTATTATTTGTTTCAGGGGTACAGGTCTGTGATTCATCAGTCTTACACAACACCCAGCACTCAACACAACACATACCCAACCCAATGTCCATCACCCAGTCACCCCATCCCCCTGCCCCCTCCCCTCCAGCAACCCTCAGTTTGTTTCCTAAGATTAAGAGTCTCTTATGGTTTATCTCCCTCTCTGGTTTCATCTTGTTTCATTTTTTCCTCTCTTCCCCTACGATCCTCTGCTTTGTTTCTTAAATTCTGCATATCAGTGAGATCATATGATAATTGTCTTTCTCTGATGACTTATTTTGCTTAGCATAATACTCTCTAGTTCCATCCATGTCATTGCAAATGGCAAGATTTCATTTTTTGATGGCTGCGTAATATTCCATGGTATATATATACACACCACATCTTCTTTATCCATTCATCTGTCTATGGACATCTGGGCTCTTTCCATAGTTTGGTTACTGTGGACATTGCTGCTATAAGCATTGGGGTGCAGGTGCCCCTTAAGATCACTACATTTGTATCTCTGGAGTAAATAGCCAGTAGTGCAATTGCTGGGTCACAGGGTAGCTCTATTTTCAACTTTTTGAGGAACCTCCATACTGTTTTCCAGAGTGGCTGCACCAGCTTGCACTACCACCAACAATGTAGGAGGGTTCCCCTTCCTTTGCATCCTCACCAACATCTGTCATTTCCTGAGTTGTTAATTTTAGTCATTCTGACTGGTGTGAGGTGGTATCTCATTGTGGTTTTGATTTGTATTTCCCTGATGCCAACTGATGTTGAACATTTTTTCATGTGTCTGTTGGCCATTTGGATGTCTTCTTTGGAGAAATGTCTGTTCTTGTCTTCTGCCCATTTCTTGATGGGATTTTTATTTTGGGGGTGTTGGGTTTGATAAGTTCTTTATAGATCTTGGATGCTAGCCCTTTATCTGTCATTTGCAAATATCTTCTCCCATTCTGTCGATTGTCTTTGGGTTTTGTTGACTGTTTCCTTTGCTGTGCAAAAGATTTTTATCTTGAGGAAGTCCCAAAAGTTCATTTTTGCCTTAGCTCCCCTTGCCTTTGAGACATGTCTAGCAAGAATTTGCTGCAGCCAAGGTCGAAGAGGTTGCTGCCTATGTTCTCCTCAAGGATTTTGATGGATTCCTGTCTCACATGTAGATCTTTCATCCATTTTGAGTCTATTTTTGTGTATGGTGTAAGGAAATGGTCCAGTTTCATTCTTCTGCATGTGGCTGTCCAATCTCCCCAACACCATTTGTTAAAGAGACTGTCTTTTTTCCATTGGATATTCTCTCCTGCTTTGTCGAAGATTAGTTGACCATAGAGTTGAGGGTCCGTTTCTGAGTTCTCTATTCTGTTCCACTGATCGATGTGTCTGTGTTTGTGCCAGTACCATACTGTCTTGTTGATTACAACTTTGTAATAGAGCTTGAAGTCCAGAATTGTGATGCCACCAACTCTGGTTTTCTTTTTCAACATTCCTTTGGCTATTCAGGGTCTTTTCTGGTTCCATATAAATTTTAGGATTATTTGTTCCAGTTCTGTGAAAAAAGTTGATGGTATTTTGATAGGGATTGCATTGAATGTGTAGATTGCCCTAGGTAGCACAGACATTTTAAGAATATTTGTTTTTCCATTTCTTTGTGTCTTCCTCAATTTCTTTCATGAGTGTTCTATAGTTTTCTGAGTACAGATCCTTTGCCTCTTTGGTTAGATTTATTCCTAGGTATCTTATGGTTGTGGGTGCATTTGTAAATGGGGTCAACTCCTTAATTTCTCTTTCTTCTGTCTCATTGGTGTATAGAAATACAACTGGTTTCTGTGCAGTGATTTTATATCCTGCCAGTATACTGAATTCTTACATGAGTTCTAGCAATTTTGGGGTACAGTCTTTTGGGTTTTCCACATAAAGTATCATATCATCTGTAAAGAACGAGAGTTTGACTTCTTCTTTGCCCATTCGGATGCCTTTTATTTTTTGTCGTTGTTGTCTGATTGCTAAGGCTAGGACTTCTCGTACTATGTTGAACAGCACTGGTGAGAGTGGACATCCCTGCCATGTTCCTGACCTTAGGGGAAAAGCTCTCAGTTTTTCCCCATTGAGAATGATATATGCTGTGGGTTTTTCATAGATGGCTCTTATGATATTGAGGTATGTACCCTCTATGCCTACACTGTGAAGAGTTTTAATCAAGAAAGAATGTTGTACTTTGTCAAATGCTTTTTCTGTATCTATTGGGAGTATCATATGGTTTTGTCCTTTCTTTTATTAATGTAGTGTATCACATTGATTGATTTGTGGATGCTGAACCAACCTTGCAACCCAGGAATAAATTCCACTTGGTCATGGTGAATAAACCTTCTAATGTACTGTTGGATCCTATTGGCTAGTATTTTGGTGAGAATTTTTGGATCCATGTTCATCAGGGATACTGGTCTGTAATTCTCCTTTTTGGCAGGGTCTTTGTCTGGTTTTGGGATCAAGGTAATGCTGGCCTCAAAAAAAGAGTTTGGAAGTTTTCCTTCCATTTGGATTTTTTGAAACAGCTTCAGAAGAATAGTATTAATTCTTTTTTAATGTTTGGTAGAATTCCCCCTGGGAAGCCATCTGGCCCTGGGCTCTTGTTTTTTGGGAGATTTTTGACTACTGCTTCAATTTCCTTGCTGGTCATCGGTCTGTTCAGGCTTTCTATTTCTTCTTGGTTCAGTTTTGGTAGTTTATACGTCTCTAGGAATGCATCCATTTCTTCCAGATTGTCTAACTTTTGGCATATAGTCACTCATAATACGTTCTTATAATTGTTTGTATTTCTTCAGTGTTGGTTGTGATCTCTCCTCTTTCATTCATAATTTTATTTATATGGGTCCCTTCTCTTTTCTTTCTGACAAGTCTGGCCAGGGGTTTATCAATCTTATTAATTCTTTCAAAGAACAAGCTCCTACTTTCGTTGATCTGTTCTACTGTTCTTTTGGTTTCTAGTTCATTGATTTCGGCTCTAATCTTTATTATTTCTCTTCTCCTGCTGGGTTTAGGCTGTATTTGCTGTTCTTTCTCCAACTCCTTTAAGTATAGGGTTAGGTTGTGTATTTGAGACCTTTCTTGATTCTTGAGAAAGGCTCGTAGTGCTGTATACTTCCCTGTTAGGATCGCCTTTGTTGCATCCCAAAGATTTTGAACAGTTGTGTTTTCATTTTCATTTGTTTCCATGAATTTTTTAAATTCTTCTTTAATTTCCTGGTTGACCCATTCATTCTTCAGTAGGCTGCTCTTTAGCCTCCATGTATTTGAGTTCTTCCCAACTTTCCTCTTGTAATTGAGTTCCAGCTTCTCATCTTTCAAGAATTCAGTTTAGTTTTAAAATAAAAGGAATTTTTAAATTCTAAGCATCAATTAAGTATCACCTAATACTGGTGAATTTCTCAGCATAAGATCCACATACCTAGAAAGCTAATAAAAGTTGGCTGTTTTCCAATTTCGCTGGTAATTTTACCTATTTAAGCGTTCCTTAATTGTAAGCTTTGACTTTATTAAAACTTGTAATCCATACTTTGAGCAGATCCAGTCAAGGGGAGAAGAAAAAAACCTTAGGAATATACTAATATCACTTTTAACTTCACCAATTTCAGAACATATCCAAAGGAAGAGTTCCTGGGTACTTGTAAGATGTTTGAAAATTTTTAAGTAAAATATTAAATTTTTCAACATAAAAAAAAAGACCTGAAAACGGAACACTACAAAACACTGCTGAAATAAATTTTTTAAGACCCAAATCAATGTAGAAATATGCCAAGTTTATGGGTTCATCAGACCAAGTAGCCAATATTGTTCAGTGCCTATTCTCCCAAAATTTATCTATTATTTAATGCAATCCCCAGCAGAATTTTTTGTAGAAATTTACAATCTGATTCCAAAAATTTAAAGAGAAATATGAAAGACTCAGAATAGCCAAATTAAATTTGATAAAGAAAAACAGAGTTTGAAGTCTAACACTCTGATTTCCACACTTACTATAAAGCGGCAGTAATCAAGACAGTGTAGTATTAGCGTCAAGATAAACAAATAGATCAGTGAAACAGATTAGACCTAAAAGTATAAGGACAACCGATTTTTCAACAAAGGCAATCATGTGGAGAAAGTCCTTTTAGTAAATTATCATGGAACAATTGGATAGTTACAGGCAAAAAAATACCTTAACCCATACCTCACACCACATATCAAAATTAAATCAAACTGAATCATAGGCCTAAATGTAAACCTAAAACTATAAAATCTTAACCAAAAATCATAATCATAATCATAGGAGTTAAAATCTGCAGATTAGACACAGATTTCTTAGGTATAACACTAAAGTCATGATCCATAAAAGAAAAAAAAATTCACAAATTGGATCTCAACAAAATTTAAAACTTCTCCTAGAAAGAAACTTCTAAGAGAATGAACAGACAGGCCACAGACTGGAGAAAATATTTTTAAATCATATCTGATAAAGGATTCGTATTCATACAATGTAATACTACTCAGCAATAAAAAAGACTGAATTACTAACAGATGCAACACACGGATGAATTTCAAAATAATGATGCTGAGTGCAAGAAGTCAGTCAAAAAAGATAACTTACTATGTAATTCCATTTATGTAAAATTCTAGGAAATGCAAACTAATTTACAGTGACTAAAAGCAGACTAGCAGTTGCCCCTGAGAGGAAGTTGTGGGAGAGAGGGAGATGGGAAGGGTGAGGAAGAGTCAGAGAGAAGGATCACTGAGGGCAATGAGGGAACTTTTGGGTGATACAAATGTCAAAACTTATCAAATTGTGGAAATACATACACTGTGTTGTATGTCTGTCAACTTACAACAACAAAGCCGTTTTAAAAGGAAGTAGAGCAAATTTGACAAAATGTTAACATTTACTAAATCTTGATAGTGAGTACATGGCTGTTTTATGTTTCTCCACACTTTTCTGTATACTTGAAATATTTCCTCACTTCATGTTGAAAAACTAATCAAGTTCCTCAGTGTGACGCTAAAGAAACTGAGTAAATAGCAGAGATAGGGCTGGAGCCTAGATCTTTAGTCTCGGACTTCAAAACTCTCTCCATTCTATCAGGGGGAAAAGTACAATCTGCATACATACATAAGGTTCAGAGAAAAATGCTTACCCTTAAATTTATTCACTGTCCCAATGTTTTGAAGAATTCTTCTAGGACTGTTTGCTGCAAAACAAGCTGCCTTTTCATATTCACCAAGCAACATTAATTCATTGAACCTACAGCCGTTCCATTTCGTTATACACAAAAAAGAAAAGAAAACTGATTAGAAATGTCTAAAACAGACTAAACACAGTAATATAGAAAAACCATATCTAGATTCATTCACTCGGTAAGATTTTTTTTCACTCTTTCTGTAATATTCTGTCATTTCTGTATCCTCAGAATAAAACTCTCACCTGACAGAAGACTTTGAACCTTACCCTGTACTTTATTCCTATAGTAATTATTGCAAGACATAGAAAATGGAAAGAACTTGACCTGATGCACAATGAGCTCAGATTTTTTCTCTTATATCATCTGCGGATGAAAGGGGATCTCAGGGGAAAGAGGGGCAATCTGCTTAGAGACTCAGCTTAGGGGAAACAGTAACTGAAACACCAAGAATGTGGAACTGGAGATCAAGAGGTGTCCTTGGTATTCAGAAGCCTATGTTGCTCTGCCAGACATCAGACTCCTGGTTAATTATGAGACTAACACAAGAAGAAAAAATAATAGTTCAGTTAACCTAAGCCTCTACTCCTCTTCCTAGGGCAAAATGTCTTCAACCCAGCCCTTATCCCACAATTAATAAAACTATGGCAAACAGGATTTACAGTGTTGCAAATGAATTTGAAACCCTAGAGGAGAAAAACACTAAAGTCATACTAATAAGCAAAATACATAAAACTTCTAATCTCAACAAGGGTTTTGCTCTCATATCTAAAGCTGATAAACCTGGAGATGCATGCAGTGTAAGGAAACAGCACAGACTTTGGTGCTGCCCCAAATGACCTTTGCCCCTCTTTGTACCATATCAATAAGACAATCCACAATTAAAAATTGTTTAACATATGACTAGGACTATTACATATGTTCCTTACATATTGGACTCATAGCCTATAAATTAATCTCTTAAAGAACAGTCTTAGGTCTTCTTAAGCCACTATTATACATTACACATAGTAACAAACATTAGGGAGAAATACACCTCTTAATATGTCATAGGATGGAAATGATGAGAAAAAAACGATTGAATGAGTTAGGATAATCTGACTCAAGAAGACATTCTCAAAAACATTTCATAACATCAGGCTAATGGCTAGGAAATGCAAATATATATATAAATAAAACTTAAATCAACACCACGAGCCACCTATATCCTGTGAAAATCTCCTAGACTACCAATCTAATATTTTTCACACAAAGAATCTATTTTTTAAAATTCTAGTTTATTTTCCAATGTTTGCTAGAGTAAAATTGTAAAAATACAAAATCTAGAGACTATAGCTCAAGATGCTAAATAAATGCTAAACATTTAATAAATATTAAATATTTACATAATATTTCAATGAATCTTAGATAAATGTGGTCACATTTTAACAAGGAAAATCAAAGCTTTTAAAATATTTGCCTTTCAATGTAGCAAAGCAAAATTTCAGCTTCTTTTGCCTTGCCCGGATCGTCTTCAAGCAGTTCCTCAACAATGCCTTCGTCACCTATAATTACTGAAAACACCACAGGATATTTAAGATGATCAATCAACAGAAAATAATAAATATACATGATTAATTAATCAACAACTTAATGCTATGGTTTCTAACAGCACCAACCTCTTCCTAAACTGAGTGGCCTCCCTGTTCATGTCTCCGTATTTTCAGGTACATTTTGAGGTATTTTCTCTTTGGTTACCACATCTACTATTTACCAATTATCTGTTAGCTGTTGAAGGAAGAAGCTCATAGCGTAATAGAGACATAACAAAGGAAGCACATTTTTTATTTCTTTAAACTCAGCCTAGGTAAACCCTCTCTCTTTAGCTTTCTGAGGGGAAAATGATGTTTTCCATTATTTGCGGTAATTAAAGATAAATTACCATGTAAACTTTGAGTTTTCTGAATTTGCTCCACAAAGTCTTGAAATGAGCTGCTCATATCAGATTTTACCCAAGAAGTAAGTGCATTTGAAATAATCAGCAGTCTTTGATGACTACAAAGATAAAAAAAAAAATCAATATACTGAATGTAAAATCAAATAGTGGAGTAACAGAATAAACACAAATAAAAGCTTCAAATTAAAAAGTATATAATCAACTTTCATACCGAAATTGTAATTCTTTGTTCAGATTTTCAGCTAAATCTCTCCGTTTTAATGTCACAATCATTTCCTCATCTAACTCTGCCTTCCTCTGAACTGGTACATATTTTTTCAACATAGCCTGTTTAATTTCAGCATATTTATCTTCAAGATGTTTCAGGTATTTAGTGAGAGCAACTAAACTGACGGAGTCTTGGAGAGTCATGCCTATGGGGAAAATGGAACAAAAGTGAAACCGTGTTGGGGACTCTTATGCTCAAATGGCAAGTCTTAACAAAATAGATCATAGTTCGCTACGTTAAGAAATAATTAAGGGACGCCTGGGTGACGGTTAAGCGTCTGCCTTCGGCTCAGGTCATGATCCCAGGGTCCTAGGATCGAGTCCTGCATTGGGTTCCCTGCTCAGCAGGGAAACTGCTTCTTCCTCTGCCTCTGCCGCTCCCCCTGCTTGTGCTCTCTCTCTTTTGCTCTCTCACAAATGAATATAATCCTTTAAAAAAAAAAAAAAAAGGAAAAAGAAAGAACTTGTTTAAAAAAAGAAATAATTAAGAAATGGTAGTAAGAACTTATAACTTACTGAACATAAACAGAATTAGCACACAATTTTAAATGTGTGGCATTTTTAAACATATCATCAAGGAAGGCTAATTGTTCAAAACTTAGCATCTTCAAAAGTTTTTTTAAGCTTTTTAGTTTTTATTTTATTTTTTATATTTGAGAGAGAGAGGGCGCACAAGCTGGGGAAGGGGAGGGGCAGAGAGAATCTTGAGCAGGCTCCACACTCTGCAAGGAGCCCAACTCGGGGCTTGATCTCACAACCTTGAGATTAGGACCTGAGATGAAATCAAGAGTCAAAGTCCATCTGGGTGGCTCAGTCAGTTAAGCGTCTGCCTTTGGCTCAGGTCATGATCCCAGGGTCCTCGGATCGAGTCCTACGTCGGGCTCCCTGCTTAGCGGAGAGCCTGCTTCTCCCTCTCCCTCTGCTGTTCCCCTTGCTTGTGCTCTGTCACATAAATAAATAAGGAAGGAAGGAAGGAAAGTCTTTAAAACAAGAGTCCAACGCTTCACTGACTGAGCCACCCAGGCTCCCCTACAGGTTAAAAAGTTTTAATGACCTCACTGTCACACCCCACAAAACTTTAAATATCACTGTTACTCAATACCACAAAGAGCTTCTGCCTAACAATTCAGGGTTTTTGTCCAAAGATTTCTCACTAACCAAAGATTCCATTAATCTACTACAGCAAACCCCAGGGAAATCTGTTTATTCTCTCCAAAGCAAAGTTTATGAAACCTGCCAAGCCCTCAGTCCTCTCCCCCTCTTTGCCCTCTGTATTCATTATTCATAACGACTCAATCACAGACACTTGAAATGATTCCCTTATTCAGGCCAATTGTTGGCTTTAAAGGCGTACATCAAAATTCTCTCCTAGAAACACCGCTGGATTAATCCTACTTAATTTTTAATCATTCCCTTACCCTGAATCCTCTCAGCATTTAATCAATTTGACTTATTCTGTGCTTATTCATATGTACCTTATTTGTAGTTTGATTATCACAATTTTATATTTGAAAGTGTATCTAGTCCCTGCTTCCACCAAATGCAGGATCATCGTCCAAGCTCAGGTGAAATCCTCTGGTATGGAGCAGTTCATTATTTTCAAGACATAGCTGCTTCTGTTGAAACCAACTCTGACTTCCTAAAATTTCCACCTATTGATTCTGCCTTTGGATAAACACTGGTTGAAATCCTTAAAAGTTTTAAGTACAGTTAGCTATTCTAAAGTCTCCCTTTTCTCCAAGATGAATATTTACAATTCTATCCATGCATCATACAAACCTGTCACCATCTTCGAATTCCAGGATATACTCCAATTTCTTAAAATGTGGCCTAGCTGAAGATAAAGAACCAGGGAATGCCAACAACAATGTGAATGAACAACATTCACTAGAACCTGATACACTACAGTTTTTTTATCTATTATACCAGGGACTCTCAAACTTTAGAACCACCAGAAGGCCTTGCTAAAACACTGTTGAGTTCCACCCCACCCCCACCCCAACTCCCGTCCCTGGAGTTTCTGACACAGAAAGTCTGCAGTGGGGTCAGAATTTGCGTTTCTAACAGGTTTTCAGGTAACGCTGACACTGATGCAGGAACCAGACTTTAACAGTCACTGCCTTATACTTTATATATTCCAGCCAGTCTGGAACTCTCTCAGGCTTTCAGCGTTGTTGAAGTTGTCTCATTCCCTTGTATCCACCAGGAGCCCGGCTGAAGTTGCTTGTGAAGTCTGGCAAAGTCCTGGTGCCCTAGCAGACATGCACATTGCAGCACATACATACTCATTTGTATGATAGGTAATAATGGAAAACAGTTGGAATTTCAAACATTTTAAACAAAATACAATACCTGGAATAGGTTTTGAAGGATCTTTGGAGAAAGTATGATATCTTACTTCTTTTGCATCATATTCTGCCCTAAGTTGTTTCATTTTGTCTATTTGCGATTGAATCTTTGAGGAATTATTTTCAATAGCCCTCATTCTGAAAAACAGAAAGGCTTTCTTATCTTTCTTTCAACTAGTTTAGTTATTTAACCATAAGATTTAAGGTAAAACAGGTTAAATCATGACTTTATTTTGGCTAATTATCATTTTGAACCATTACGGACTTAAGTGTTTAGTTTACAAAACAATGCCCATAAAAAGTTAACTAACCTCGAAAGTGAGGAACAGTTTTCTTTCAGAGCATCAATAAAATCTTACACTATGATTCACAACCTTACTGGAAATTACCGCGTATTAAACATAATAATCTGGCCACAAAGTACTATGTCTTTCCCTACAGTAGGACCTTTGCACTTACAATTGTTTTTGTAATTACAGTAGCTTCCTGCGGCTGCTTTAACAAATCGCAGAAACTTACTGAGAGCTTCAAACAACAGGAATTTACCCCAGAGATCAGAAATCCACAGTCAGTATCACTGGGCCAAAATCAAAGGGCTGTGCCTCCTCTTAGAAGCTCTAGGGAGGAATTTACTCCTTGCCTCTTCCAGCTTCTGGGGCTGCGGGCCTTCTGCGGCTACAGCACTTCAGTCCGTGCCTCCGTGACCACACTGTCTTCTCCCCTGCTGCCTCTCTTCTACAAGAACGCTTGTGATTGTATTTAAGGCCCACCTGGATAATTCAGGATAATCTCCGTATCTCAAAATGCTTAACGTAGTAACATCTGTAAAGACCCTTTTTCCAAATAAAGTTACAATTCCAGGTTCCCAGGATTAGTACCTAATATCTTTGAGGCCATTTTCAGCCTCCTATAGTAATTTTGATCCTAGAGCTGGAGGAAGAATAGCACCTCTTTGAAATAAAGCTGTCTTATTCCAGAAATGGGGATCTTAAAGACCATTTCTTTTAAGCATTATTTGAAGTTCATTGCCTACTTTATCATTGATATGTTGGCCCTGCGAGGAAATAACAGATTAAGATATATTAGATATATAAAGGCCAGTTTCTGGAAAATTAAAAACAAGTTTGTCAGTAGAGAACTGCTGTCCACGTCTGATTACTATACAGAGTTCCTGGTGACTACAGATGGCTCAGCATAAGGGCCTGCAGTATTTATGAAAGAGGGACTGTGCAAATAAAAGACCCTTTGGCTTTCATCCAAAAAACTTATGCTTGTGGAAGAAGAGAATGTTAAAAGCAGACAGACTTTGGGGTGTCTGGGTGGCTCAGTCGGTTAAATGTCCGACCCTTGATGTCGGCTCGGGTCGTATCTCAGGGTGGAGGGATCAAGCTTGTGTAAGGCTCCGCGGTCTGCTTGAGATTCATTCTCTCCCTCTTTCCCCCTCCACTCACGTTCTCCCTAATAAATAAAATAAAACCTTTCAAAAAAAGAAAGTAAGCAGACTTTCAAAAGAATTGAAAGCAGGGACTCATACTTCTACATGAATGTCCATAGTGGCATTATTCACAATAGCCAGAGGTAGAAACCACCCAAGTATCCATCAACAGATAAATAGAAAAAATGTGGTATATTCATACAATGGAATATTATTCAACCATAAAAAGTAATGAAATTGTGATATATGCTACAACATGGAAGCAAAGGCATCAAATGGTTACTTCTTTCTGTAACTACTTTTAGGATCTCCTTATCTTTGACAATTTCGCTATGATAAACCTAGTTGAGAATCTCTTATTGTTTACAATGCTTGGGATTTGGGGGGCTAAGAACCACTCTTTGTAAGTTCCATTGACTAGGTAATAGAACCAAGTAACAATTATCATCTTTTGGGCTACTTACTAATATACTCACTTACCTGGCTTCAAGTTGGATTGTTCTTTTCCTGTGATACACCAGTGCCATGGGCTCTGCTGCCAAAGCTTTAAGCTTTCCATGAAGACAAAATACAGTTCTTTGGCTTTCCTTCATTGTCTCAATAAAAGCATCATATTCTTTCTTGATTGAAGTAAGAATGGATTTGTATGCAGTGACATGCTCTATTACCTGAAACATGATTTTTCTGCCTATGGTACTGAATTTTTTTCTAGAAGATTATAGAACAAAAGCCTTGCAAACAGCATTGTAGATTATTTCTTAAATGAAACATGATGAGCAGTTAGAAGTCTTAAATTTTAATACCCAAGATATTAAAGACAACTAATATTTACTCAATATGCACTTTGTGAATCATTTCAATAGTATGAGCTTAAACATTCTTGCTCTACTCAGTAGGAACACGTACATCACATGATGTCAGTTAAAACCAATAGCAGGTCTAATTATCTCAATTATAGATCTTTGAAATATAATTATCTATCATCCCTTACTATCTCCAAATTTAGTCTCTGGCTTCATTCAGACCTTAAAATCCTGGATTCCCTTCACTTCTCTGTTTTTCTAACCTATCAGCTCCTGCTGGCTTATCAATACTCTCAATTTCCCAATTACATTTCTATTGCTAAGATGTCAAGTGCAACTATAGAAAACCTGCTACATATTCATGGTTTCCAATGGTGTGTATAAGTACAGAATATCTCTAGACGGGTAATAAAAGAAAATAGAAACAGTGGGTGCCTGCAGAGAAGCAAAGAGAAAGCAGGGTCTGAGGTAAAAAGGACCTGATTTTCCATTGTATATTCTTCTTTATTGGTTTCCTTTCCTTTCTTACCCTCTCCCTTTCCCTCCCCTTTTTTCTTTCTTTCTTTCTTTCTTTCTTTCTTTCTTTCTTTCTTTCTTTCTTCCTTCCTTCCTTCCTTCCTTCCTTCATTTTTCTTTTTCTTTTCCTTTTTCTTTCTTTCTTTCTTTCTTTCTTTCTTTCTTTCTTTCTTTCTTTCTTTCTTTCTTTCCTTCCTTCCTTCCTTCCTTCCTCCCTTCCCTTTCCTTTCCTTTCCTTCCTATCTTGTGTATGCATTACCCATGCAAAAATAATTAACATTTTAAGTTAAAAAACAAAAAATTATAAATAATTTACAGTTTCCAAATTCCGCACATGAGGATTTTAGAAAGGATCAATATGTATAGGGAATAATGATCAATCCATAGTTTCTTCCGAAAGCTATAATTATGCTGTTTACCCCAGCTACATCTCTAGTCTCTAGTATCCCCCATCGGTTTTCTGTTAGCTGAACTGTATCTAGAAAAAATTATCTGGTCTGGAAAAGATCTGGTCTATCAAGAAATAGTACAAAGAGATTATAGATCGGTGGCAAATACTAGTAAAGGATATGTGAGTGGGAGATACTGGTTGTCTTTTTGACAAGACCATATTACCCATCTACCCAAACCAGGAGGACGGCCACCCAGGAACTTTTAATGAAACAGAGGCCATTAGTCTGTAGTCTTCCAAATTAAATACCCCACTGTTCCTGGCCATTCGCCACTTCACATGTCTCTAAGATATGCCACAACAATCCAATATAATTTGGATACGTTAATGGAGAGAAAAGACTTGAAGTGACACCACAATCAGCTCCCATACCTGCTTGCTAGAAGACACAGATTTCAGAACACTAATGGAAACCGTTAAGAATGCACAGGAAATGCATAAAAGTAAAGGAAGCACACTGGCATGCTACAGGTAGAATCCAGTTTTGCTTGACTCACAAAATATTTTAAAAGGCAGGAAATTTCACCAAAAGCTATATTTCCAGCTTCTCTTGAAAACTCTACCAACATGAACCCCCATTCCTTAATGGCAGTAATCAGCTGGAGCTTTAGACTGAATTGGTTCTTCATTTTGCCACAGTTCTCATGACTCCTTATTCTCTTATAGCCAACCCACTTAACTCTTTCATACAGCCTTCCTGGCCTCTACGTCATTCAAGTTTGAGAGGCAGGTTTGCATTAAACTCGAGAGACCTGGTAAATACAGGGGTCTGAGGGAGATGAGGAAGGGTAGTCATTCCACCTCAGCTCCTATATATGGACATAGGCTATTTGTACAGGCTACCAGAAACACAAAAACCAGCCATTTCCAGAGGACAGTTGCCTCCATAATTCACCCACTTCTGTAGAAGCTCACCCTTCCTAGCTTTGGTCTTCCTTGTTTACTGTCTTTGGCTCTTTCTATAACCTACCCTCAATTCTTGTTACAGGAGTCTCAGGTCCTCCTTGCTTTGATTCAGGCAAAGTTCGCCAGATAAAATCCTCTATGGGTGATTCTAAGCAGAATTTGGTATTTGTTCTCTGATTTCAAGTACTCAGAGATGCAAGTTAATACTTTCATCTTTGCCCAATTAGATACTTCCAAGGAAAGAAGGAAGATTAGAGAAGGCAGTCATTAATAGTTTATTAACAATCAAGTGTGCTGGAATAACATGAAAATGAAAAGATTGATTATCTTGAGAAACTAGAAGAAAAGTTTCTCTAAATTCCAAATAATTTCTATTTCAGAACCCTCTCAGTCCTGAAGAATAGGATTCTTTACAAGGCACAAAGGTATAACTTATAATGTACAATGGACAGAGAGTCCACATGGAAACCTTGGGAGTTAGGGAGAAAAGGACTATAGATGTAGATATTATCTTTCATTTATTCCCATGTCTTTTCTCTGAGAATTAAATTAACCAACACCACCTCCAAAATGACTTCACTAGAACTATACTAATTTAAAGCAAACAACTCTTCCAGTAAGAAAACTCCAATAAGTGTCAGCATTCGAGCATGCAAAGATAAGCGTGTCACCGTCATAACTTTCCTCTGCTGGTTTGAGGTAAGCAGAGTCTTAGCATGATTCTTGATATTGATGAAACCATTCAAAACACTGCCTTTAAACATTCATCCAATATATTCTTTAATGACTCAAAAGCAGTATCACTGATCATAACAACATATAAAATGAAGCTAACCCGCCAATGTGCCAATTCTAAAAGACAGTGCTTCGAGATGACTGAAAAGAAAAGACTGCTTCTTTATTTTTACCCTTATGGATACTCATCAATTTTCTTAATCCACTTGTAGGTATAGATCACTACTTTGCGTTCATTTTTCCTTAGAGTGATGCACTGTTTTTAATTAGAGGAGAAATAAGATTCATAGTGTATAGTGTTTAAAAATTAAACAAAAGACTAAGTTCCTGTTTTGCCTGTGGCTGTTCTACTCAGAAACCAATAATCAACAAAACTCTTCAGATAAATAATTATTTCTTCTGGGTAAGGAGGAAAAGATGCTGATTTCACTTATTTTACTGCCAGGGCATCTTTCAAGGGGGTTTTAAAAAAGGGATGGGGGGGGAACCAAAGGCGAAACTGCATTTGTTTATAGGAAAAACAAGTGTTTCTAAAACCTTAAAAAGCAAAATCAAATGTTATATAAAGCCATAATACTTTCTAAACTCATCTATTTCCAGTGTTCAGTCCAGTCAAACCTCTTGTTTACCGGACCTATCTAGACCTCTAACTCACAAAGGCTTCCAACTTAATATGCTAGTTCAAATCTAAGCCAAGACTTTAATGATATCACAAACCCAAAACAACAACTACCAGGTTCCTGCTTGGCAGCCCAATTCCTAACAAATCAGATATTTTAGATAAAAGGCCAAGTTGATGTTAGAAGGCACAAGTAAGTTGTTGCTCAAAAACTGACAGGCTGCACTCAAGCTAAAACAATCGAAACACTCGTTAACTATCTAGTGATAGAAATCCAGCACTGTATTTTCCCCATTCATCCCTTCCCAATACACTGGATGAACTTCTCAAAATTGACAAATGAAGTGTACTCAAACAAGCGGTGATGTTATTAAGGCAGGAATATTAGTTGTCGAGATAGACCATTGCTACCCCCATGAAAACTCCCTCATCCGAAGAGTGTTATGATACCTTATCAAAAACGTTTCGGTATATGATGTAATATTCATCAGCAGGTCCTTCCTCATCACAGCCCACTCTTTCAGTTTCTGTGATTATGTATCTTTGCATACGTTCCAAAAATTCCTTGTCACTTCTACTAATGATAGGAGGGAGAACTGCATGTTTATTTATTTCTTGGATCGACATATGTCACAATCTGCACACTTGTTCACCAGAGAAGAGTTAAGTCTTGACTTGCTTTTGCAACAAAGCCAAAACTTTGATAAGCCTGAAAGAAAAAAAAGACCATCAATTGATCTGAAGCTTAAAATAAATTAAGTCATTGCTAAAAAATTTACAGTAAATTAAAACTGGCGTAAAATGTGTATTTGTCACGGGAAAAAAATTTCCCATGAATCTTGGAGATAAATATCTCAACCTAAGAATTCAAAGGTCTAACCTAGTGTACCGTCAAGTGCTACGCCTCTGGGGTAAAAATACCGAACACAGTCAGTAAGGACCTCTTGTCTTAGCAACCAAGCCCATGTGTCACGTGACTGGACGGTTTCTTATGCTTAATTCAATACTTTCTAACAGAAGGTTTACCATTTTGTTTGTTTCACATGAGAAACCCGGTTTGGAAGCCTCCTCATGATACAAACAAGGTCAAATACTTCTCTACCGGTGTGCTTACTTGGCCCAGGCCTAGTCATGACAGCTACGAACACCTCATGAATTTATTTTATGATAAACTTTATTATAATTCTTATCTTTCAAATAAACTTACTAACTAAAAAGTAAGAAGTCAGAACTTCTGCTAAAATCCATCCATCAATGATGTCGAAGATAACAGTCCTTTTCTAGCACAGTTTCAAGCAACTACATTCCATTGCTCTTTAAGTAAAGAATCATTATCCAATTAGAGTTGGACACAGAAGCTGATTCCTGAAAACTTCATTAACATCAAACAGAACCCATGGCTTGCTGAAAAATGTCTGGCAAGGCAAACATTGAACTCTTCCCAACTTCTCCCCTACCCATGCACATTCAGATATAAAATTTGGAAAATATAAACCAAAGAAAATTAATGAAAAACTAAAAATCATCCAGAATCCTCTATTCAAACATAATGATTATTTAATATTTTGGTATATTTCTTTCCAGTTATAAAAACTGGAATTTTTATAACTATAAAAATTAGGATCACACTTTATATTCAGCTTTGTATCCTCATGCTTTTCACTGAATATAAAAAACACTTTACTACGTCGTTGAATAGTTTTCAAAAACATGACTTCTATGGGCACCTGGGTGGCTCAGTCAGTTAAGCAACTGCCTTCAGCTCAGGTCATGACCCCAGCGTCCTGGGAGAGAGTCCTGTATCAGGCTCCTTGCTCCACCGGGAGCCTGCTTCTCCCTATGCCTGCCACTCCCCCTGCTTGTGCTCTCTCTCTCTCACACACACAAATAAATAAAATCTTTAAAAAAAAAACAAAAACAAAAACATGACTTCTAAAGATTGTGTAGTATTTCATGGTATGATACCCATACTTTTTTGGAGGGCGAGTACACGCACAATTCGGGGCGGGGGAGGGGAGAGAGGGGCAGAGGGAGAAGGAGAAGCAGACTCCCCTCTGAGCAGAGAGCCTGACGCGAGGCTCCTCAATCCCAGGACCCTGAGATCATGACCTGAGCCGAAGGCAAACGCTTAACTGGCTGAGCCCCCTGGTGCATACTTGGCTTAATCATTCCCCCACTGTTGGACATTTCCACTATAATAAGTAGCGCTGTGATGAATAAATGTCTAAATCAATTTTACCATGTTTTAGTGATATAATTGATGTCTGGTTATCTAAAATGATATATATGGCCTATAAATCCTGCCCACAGGTCATACGCAGGAGGAAGGAGACACCAAAATAATTTCAAAGTTAAAAGATCTAATTTACTTTATGTTGATGAACTGGATAATGAAAAACCAATTTATAAATGAACATAAAGTAGTTCCAATAGGTAATAACCCACAAATGGATCAACAGTTTTCCAAAGTGAGAAATCAATTTCCTTATTCATTCATTCAATCAATATTTATTGTTTACTAAATGCCAGCATTATTTTATAACTACAGATTCAGTAATAAATAAGATAAAGTTCTTGGCTCCTTGGGGCTCACAATCTAGTATGAGAAACAGACTATAAATAAACAATGTAATTTCAGATAGTAAAAGATAATAGTCAAAGGAGGAAGGAATGGGTGTGACCACTGGGGAGTTAATGGTTACATGTGAATACCAGTGGCCTCCTATTAACCTTAGGATAAAATCCAAGTTTCTTTACTTAGCCTATGAATGCCCTATACCAACCAGGTAGTCCGCCTTTTCATGCCCCTCCCCTCCTCATAACTGCCATCCCCTCTCCCATCAGTTTGCTGAGAGTCCTGCATAATTCTCTCCCATCTCTGCATCCCCTCTCTCCATCTTCAACGCTCCCTGCCCCTCCAAGATAACACTCTTACTACCACTCTCATTTACTTGGCTTTTACTCATTTTTCAGATTTCAGCTTATACAGCTCCAGGAAAGCTGCCCTGAATTCCCTTAAACTTGGGTCAACTTCTACATTGTCCCACGGTCCTGTGCACTTCCTCTATCACTCAGCCACTCTGTAATAGAGACTTTCTGCTTACATTCTCTATCTCTCCTGGTAGGCAGGAACCAAGATGTTCTCACGCCCCATTATCCTTCCCTACGTATATGCATTCCAGTGCATACATAGTAGTTTCTAGCAGAATACATACTCAAAAAATGCTTAATAATCACCGAGCAATAATCTGGTCTGCTCAGAAGACATGACTTATGGTGTCCTCAAACCAGAACACAGCTAAAGTGATTTTCTCAGCATCTACAAAATGTCCCAGAGTCACATAAACCAACTTAGATTACCTTTCACTCACTCGTTCATACTAGACACGTAGGGATGCAGAGAAAACAAGTCACAAAGGTTCCCAGTCAAGTCCATTGGACTAGTTAAATAAGCCGTTGCTACAGAGCAGAGAGGGCAGTGCGACAGAGGTGGGCACAATGGGCTCCAAAAGTCCAGAGGGGCACCTCACTAGTTTGTGGGAGAGGGCAGGGAAACATGAGGAAAAACATCTAATGGAACAACACCTAGGGCAATGCTTATGTTGTGCTGCATTTATTTATTCAGTAAATTGGGAGGGGCACCTACTGTGTCTGTCGCTATCCTAGATACTAAAGATACAGCGTCGAACAAAACAAAGTCCCTAACCCCCGAGAAGTTACATTCTGAGAGACAGACAACACCCACAAATACAGATGACACATGGGGCTAAGTTGTATAAACGAACAAAACAAGGAATGGGGACTAGAAAGAAGGTGGGAGGGTGCTATTTTATACAAGGCATTAAGTTGGGAAAGAGGAAAGCCCTCACTGATAAGGTGACATTTTAAAAAGTAGTTTGAAGATTCCTGGGAAGAGTGGTTGGTGCAGACAGAGCAGCAAGTCCAAAGGCCTCAAAGCAGGAGAGCATCTCTGACAAACAGCAAGAAGGCCAGTGGGGCTAGAAGAGAATGAGAAAGGAACAAAAGAGGTAAGGTCAGAGAGGTAGCTGCCAGGTCATGTAGGATATAAGGCCTTGAAGGCAGGACCACCACCAGCCCCCTCCCCCCACCATGGTGCATCTTCGCACAGGTTAGAAAAAGGTGTCCCCTTTCACTAGGCAGACTTGGCAAGAGGAACAATGGGCTGGAACATGGCCTTGTCGTTCCAGTGCTGGAGCAACAGCCTCACTTATAGGAATTTATGCTTCATTCTCAGTGATGTGGGAAGCCATTGGAGGGCTATGTGCAGAAGAGTGACGCTGACATACATTTTTAATCTTTCTTGCTGCTCTGTGAAAGACAAGGGTCAAAGCTGGAAGAACTGTTAGAAAGTGACTGCAATAATCTGGGCAAAAGCTAATGGTAGCTTGAATCAGGTGGTAACAGTAGAGGTGGTGAGAAGTGTTCTGTACACTGAAAATAAAGCCAAAAAGAATTTGCTGTGCGTTAAGAGGGTATGTGGATATGAAAGAGCAGTCAAGATGACCATAAAGTTCTGGCCTTAGCAATGAGAAGATGGGAATTGCCATTTACAGAGATGGGAAGAGCAATTTCATGAGATCAGGACTTCGGGCTTGCCTATGAGAGGTGTTGAGTAGTCGGCTGGATATGTGAAGGTAGAGTTCTAGTGAATGGTCTAAGTGAGAGATAAGTTTATCAGTCATGGGCATATAAATGGTATTTAAAAGTTATGAGGCAGATGGGGCACCTGGGTGGCTCAGTTGGTTAAGTGTACGAATCTTGATCTCAGCTCAGGTCTTGATCTCAGGGTCATGAGTTCAAGCCCCACATTGGGCTCCACACAGGGCATGGAGCCTACTTAAAATAAAATTTAAAAATAAATAAAATAAATAGAGTTATGAGACAGAATGAAAATGACCTGGGAAATGTCAAAATGCAGAGGTCCAAGGACTGGGCCTTTGGGGTACTCCAAAGTTTATAGAGGTCTGGTAGATCAAGAGAAGCAGCAAAACAGCCTGGAAAAGAGTGTCCATGGAAGTAGAAGTGAGAGCGGTATCCTGGAAGTCAGGTGAAAAAAAATGTTTCAAAAAGGGAGAGAGTAATCAACTGTGTCAAATGCCGACAGATCAAATAAAATTAAATGACCGGTGAATTGAGCAACATGGTGGTGATTAGTGACCCAGAAGAGCTATTCCACTGGAATGACAGGGACAAAAACCTAACAGAAGAAGGTTCAATCAACGGAAGGGGAAAACTGGAGACGATGAGTATAGATAACTCTTTGAAGGAGTTTTCTTGTAAAGATGGAGACAAGTTGGCAGAATATGGGACGAAGAATGTTCCAGGAAGAAGAAATAGGTTTTTCAGAAGTGCCAAAGCATGACAGAGGTAAGCTAGGAACTTCAATTAGCTCAGTCATTAAAGTGTAAAGTGAGTAATGGGTTTGACCAAATAGGCTGTAAGGGAGGCAGAGGCAGAATATCATAATAAAGAATTTGGATTTTATTTTGAAGGTGAAGTAGAATAATGACATAATCATCCTTACTTTTTAGAATGTTTTGGAGGCAAAAGTGAGCATGGGTTAGAAAAGGAGAAAGACTGAGGTGAGAAGTTAGACAACTCTTCCAGGAGAAAATCAAGGAAGGCCTGAATTTGGAGCTGGGGATGCAGAGGAGAGGGCATAGAGAGATAAACAGAGAAGACATTAGGAAGGTATATTAGAAGATTCCGTGGTTGAGCAGTGGAGAAAGGCCAGAGGAAGGTGTAACTTGCTTCTAATTGGCCCGCCTTGCGAGGAGAGAACCCTGCACAAACTCCCAAACTCTTCCTCTTGGAAGATTTCCTTCACAACCACTCCGAATGTCCCGACTTGGAAATTCTACAACTAACTTGTCAGTCCGCAGGTTTCTTGCCCCATATGGCTTCATTTTAAATTTGAAAACTCCTGAGGTTTTCAACATATTAAAATGTTTCACACTAAGGAGTGCTACACCAGGCCCAGAATCTTCCTCAGACTAGGACAGATGGGGGGGGGGGTGAAAACGGGGAGGAGCTACAGGTTAGAAAAAGATGAACCCAATGTTGTAAAGCTACTACCTATCCTTGTTTGGCTGGAGCTGGCCCCGGGAATTCCCCTCCCTTGGAGGCCAAAGCGTCTGCTGGCACATCGCTGATCCTCCGTCCTAACCGCCTCTGTTTGTGAGTGAACGACACTTTCGTTCCCCGATCGTTTTCCTACCTCTTAACCTTTCCTACTAGTCATTTCCGACCCGTTTCCACTTCAAACCATTACTCCGCCTCTCCCGTCCTTCCTTCTCACCTGAACAATTTTCTCCAAACACTGACTCCAACACTTGGAGATAGTTACTAGGGGACCGGAGGGGTGGAACTGCATCCTGGGACACGTAGTCCTAACTAAAAGAAAACAGTGGAAAACTACAATTCCCAGAAGACAGTTCCTTCTCCTCCCTTTTCCTCTGTGAGGACCCCTTAACCTCGCCTTTTGAAGACCCTCCTAGCCACGTGGCTTGTATGGGAAAAGCCTTTTAAAGGCATTTTTCATTTGTTTAAATCTACTATTTAGAGACCATTCTGAGGGTTAAAATGAGAAACAAGTTCAGGCTAGAGAGAAGGAGTAAGTTTCATGCCCAATCTGGCATGTGGTTAGACAGCCGGTGTACCAGCGGTCCGGCATTTGGTGTGGTCACCTAAGAGGTGGGGCCTCTGGCGGGGGCGCCGGGAAACCCCGTGGGCCGGAGCGTTGCTTTCCTTTCCGATCCGCCATCTGCGGTGAGTGTGTGCTCTGGGGCTTCTCTCCGGCCGCGGGCCTACCGGCTTCCCACTTGTGTGTGTTTCCAGGTCTGACCCTTCTCTTCCTTTTCCTCAACTTCAGGTGGAATCGCCGCCAAGATGCAGATTTTCGTGAAAACCCTTACGGGGAAGACCATTACTCTGGAGGTACGGGCCCGGTGGCGTGGGGAAGTCAAGGCCGGAATAAGGGCCTGAAGTGGAGTCAGGAACCCGTGCCGCTTTCTGCGGTAGAATATGTTTAGGAGTCTGGATTCTGAAAACTGGCCCTGAATTGAGGGTTGTTCGCTGAGTAGGGGCCTAGGGCCGGCTTCTGATGCCTAAAGTGGCTATCACCTCTTCAGTAGTTCTAGTCAGGTAGCCAAAGCAGGGGGCCCGCGGTGGGGGTAAGGAGACGCGAGCACGTGTGGGGCACCGACCGCCGCTGTTCGCCCTGGACTGGGCTCAGGAAGTGTGCTCGCCGGCGGCATACCTGGGGCGGTTGCCTTCCCCCGGGTCAGTGGCCAGCTTTGCAGTGTAGCCTTCAGTCCTCCACCGGCTTGGTTCTTTGCTAATTTCCAAATCGAATTAGGCGTTCTAGTTTCTTACTGTGTTATCAATACATTTGCATTTTTAAACTCGTAGGTTGAACCCTCGGATACAATAGAAAATGTAAAGGCCAAGATTCAGGATAAGGAAGGCAAGTAATATTTTCTGTTTCAGTGAAGTTAACCTGTAGTGGTGCCAGCCTACCTACTGGACATACTTGCTGTTGGGGTGGGAAGAGGTCGGATTGACAAAGTGAAATGGTTTTGAAATAACAAATGTTTGTGAGCATTGGGCCAACCAGGGGTACTCTTCACATGTGTGAATTCGGGTGAGCTATTTAATTCTCCAGCCTGCTTCATTTGTAAAATGAAGGTAATATTAACATGTATTAAGGTCAGTTGTGCAAGCATTTAAAATCATGCCTAGCCTATAGTAAGAAATCAGTGACTGCTGTTAATACCCTTTTTTGGATTAAGGATTATCCATAAATCTAAGCAGATACACTTGTTCTGATGTGACTTGATTTTTTATTAGGAATTCCTCCTGATCAGCAGAGACTGATCTTTGCTGGCAAGCAACTGGAAGATGGACGTACTTTGTCTGACTACAACATTCAAAAGGTCTGTTTGGTGGAAAGAGCAGTCCTTTAAATGTAAATCTTATTTTGTAAGTTTTGATCAACACACAAAAGTGGGGGAGAATAACATTAGATTAGCAGTAGATGCCTAGGTGACTCCTGCGTTAACATTTCAGAAACACTGCTGTAGTTTCTCACATTCTGGATTGTGTAGATTGCATCCCATGGTGTGACTTAATGTGTTCTTTTATCTCCCTATAAACAAGTAGTTAATCCCCCCCAAAAAAACTTCCTTATTTGTGGTATTGTGTACTTATTGCTTCCAGTTAGAAGGTGCGTGAAGTAATTGCCCCTTTCTTAATGGAGTATGAGCATTAATGTAATTATTTTAAAGCCTGTTTCCTCCTCTTTATTAACAGGAGTCCACTCTTCATCTTGTGTTGAGACTTCGTGGTGGTGCTAAGAAAAGGAAGAAGAAGTCTTATACCACTCCCAAGAAGAATAAGCATAAGAGAAAGAAGGTTAAACTGGCCGTCCTGAAATACTATAAGGTGAGCCAACTTAATAAAAATGTTTTTATCTGTAGGTTAATAAATTTTGTTTGCGTCTCTGGTTTTAGACTTTTAACGTTTTCTGTTTGGTATTTGTGAACAAGCTTCAAATGATGAGGTTCACCTTTAGCTGTTTATTTCAAACTAAGTTCTGATTTTGAAGTCAGATCTGTTTTTAGGTATTACCACTTACAAGGCTAGACTTTAATGGGCTCTGAACTATTTTGTTGTAGTAATTACTAGTGAGGATTTGGAATGCTTTGTTTACAAAAAACTACCACTGTTTTGTGACTTTAAAGGTTGAATATTTTGAGTCATGTAACTTAGACTTCAGAATATGTTGTAAAATTATCTTAACAGCAGGTCTGTACTTTTTAGGTGGATGAGAATGGCAAAATCAGTCGCCTTCGTCGGGAGTGCCCTTCAGATGAATGTGGAGCTGGAGTTTTTATGGCTAGCCACTTCGACAGACATTATTGTGGCAAATGTTGTCTGACCTATTGCTTCAACAAGCCAGAAGACAAGTAATTGTATATGGGTTAATAATAAAAGTCATGAACTAACATTTAATTGTTGAATTTTATTCCAGTGACTTAAAGAGTGGTTTTAAGTATCAAAATTTGACAATCACACCATTTTGATAAACTACATATACTTTGGCAGAAGAATTAAGATTGTATTTAATATCAACTATGTACATATAAGCCAGTTTATGTTTCTGTCAGTTTTTTATGTCCACACTTGAAATTTTGGATGAGATAATTCTTTTTTATTTTTTATTGTGGGGGCTATCCTGTACATCATGGCCTCTACCCACCTGGTGCCAGTAGCACGTCTCCCATTCCCACCACCAGGTATATCCAGACTTGCCTGATCCCTGGGATGGTGGGGGCGGGGAGCTGCCCTCTCACCCCCACTTTGAAAAACACTGATTGGTATGAACTGGTGTTACATCTTGCCTTAAAAGGCTGTGACCTATTTGTTTCATATATCAGAAATGTAAAGGCTAAGGTTTTAGTAGTCAATTAAAAAATGTTATTCTGAGTCCCTGGGTAGTTTGGGGATATATGCTGTCCACAGTACAAGGGAACATTCTTCAATGTTAAGAATGAAATCTTGGAATTTTAAACACTTTGTTCACTAGTGCTGTTAACATTGAGAAATACAGTTTTGAGCAGTATTTGGCACCATATTTTGCCTGTGAGCTAAATTCAGGGAGGTTTGCTTATCTTGATACCACTCAACTAAAACATGCAGTTCGAAGTTTATTATAAACATTACATTCAGTGGCATATCAGTAATATCCTTTTACCATATTCTTCCCAGGATTTCTACTTGGAGGCATGCTTAAATAAGGTTTCCTATTTCTGTAGCATTTTGACATGTTATCCATGTTAACACTTGGAGTAACCACTAGCCTATTTTTTTTTTTATTGAATTCTTACCTTCAATAAAGCAAAACCAGTTGCTCTCTCTAGTAAACCAAGATATTTGTTCACAGTTTTTAATTTATTTTTTTAAGTAATCTCCACCCAGCGTGGGGTCTGAACTCTGGGATCAAAAGTTGCGTGCTCTACCAGGCACCCCATTCTTTACATTTTTAATAACAGTTTTAAAATCCTGGATCCCAAGACGTCTTGGCTGGAACTTCTTTTTCTTCATAACAAACAATTTCATCTCCCACTTGAAATTCTATCTTTTCTTCACTCAAACTGAGACCACAATCCATTCCAGTTTTGATGACTGAAATGTCATCTTTATGGTGTTTCAACGAGGTTAATGAACCTTAAGAAAATAAAAACCCAAGGTACATATAGTCAACAAATAATAAATACCTACTAAGTGCTATATAGTCTGGTGTTAAAAGGATATTAAATTATAAACACTGAAATTCTTAAGTTTTATAGTCCTACCATGTTAAATGATAGAACTAAATACTAGGGAAGCCAAAAGAAAATGGTTTGCTGTAAACAAGATTTGGTTTATAGTGAAAGAAATAAATCCCCCATTTCAAAGGCAGACTAACTGCAGAGGATTGGCATACTCAGGACTTAATGAGAGAAACTGGGTAAAAGACTGCAGGCAAAAGGTCAAAAGGTAAGCAAATACAATGCTGTAGAAAAGTATAGAACAGAGCTGGCAAGTTAGTTTGGGGCCAATTTTTAGAAGCTTAGAAAATTAGATTACTGATATAACAGGATTATTATTCTAGGTTATTATTACAGAGTTATCAGAATTTAGAACTTGTAAGGGAGGGAGCCTGTCAATGAGACCAGGTTTGAGTTGACAAAAAAGAATGCCTTGAACCAGGATATGGGAGTGAAAGATTTCAGATGGTTATACAGAGTCAGGTTTTGGTGACGATTTGAGGTCTATTAAAAACAGATTGTGACGTTACTTACCCTTCCAAATAACATCTCCATTACGGATTAATTTAAATTTTTTTTGTTTTTCTAATTGTCCCTTTTGGACTCTGCAGCCAGCCACAGGAACTTTTTTCTTCCCTTCTGTTACAGAGAAGGTAGCTAGTATAGAAGCCTCACCTTAAGAAGGAAAAGAACATTAAGTGCACAGAAAACAAGATTCTGAGAAACATAATTTCACGTATTCTGCATGGCAAGAATTAAAAGTGTGAAAAAAACAAACTCATGCATAGAGAGAAGTCCAGGTTTTCTTTGACTCTGCCAACTATTTTCCCGACCGCTATTTGAAACAAACATGAGGGACGCATGGGTGGCTCAGTTGGTTAAGCTTCTGCCTTTGGTTCAGGTCATGATCCCAGGGTCCTGGGATGCAGCCCTGCATCCCCTGCATCACCATCATCACCATCACTACCACCACCACCAACACCATCATCATCATTTATCAGGCTCCCTGCTTGGTGGGGAGCCTGCTTCTCCCTCTGCTCCTCCCCAGCTCCCGCTTTCTCTCTCATACGGTTTCTCTCTGTCTCAATAAATAAAAAAATCTTAACAAAACAAAACAAACCCCACCATGAAATCCCTGGGTTTTCTTGGAAAGGAAAATCACAAAAATACACGTTTTTCAAAAGAAAGAACAAGAGAAAAGTGGAATTAATTTTTTTTTAGCTGAATAAAATGCACTAGAAGAGAACAGTTTACTGTCTGCTCCATAAAAACCTATTTTTTAGCTGTCAATATATTTTCTCGAAGAGATCATCTGTTGTTACCTGACTTATTTTTAATCTCCCCACTGGTAATTTATATCCACTTAAGAATACTAATTCTGTGACTCAGCTTAATTTTTTTCACTGAAAATTAAACTATAATAATGACATGCTATCACACATATACCAATTTACTGGTGTTAGTGTAATTTGGCTCCTAAAAACCCTCATAGGACTCAAAAAGTTTCCCAAATTGCACTTAGTACAAGAACATACAAATCTCTGTATGGTCACATTTAGCAGGTCAGAAAAAATCTAAAATCTCTGGACCATAAGAACAGATAAAATGGTTCAATCAGTCTCAGATAAATTTAGGTTTCCATCTGGCCAAAGGATATGCTAGAAAGAAAATTTTTAAAGACGTGATTCTTAAATGTAAACTTTCTTCTCATGGTGGATTTCCCTGTCAGCTTCCAGGACAAAAATCAATGGCTTCCTCCACAACAGTATATATAATCTTTATCCCTCCCATCCCAGTCTAATTTGTACTACTGCAGACAGCAGGTGTTTACAATACCTATGAAGTTACACTGAATGTATCTATAGTAGTCGCAGGCTATATATTGGAACAGTGAAGGTTTTTCAAAAGTGAACTACATTTTCCCCTCAACTTTGCTTTCAAGTGTTACAGCACCTAAGATATGATTGTTTAACATTCAGTGAACACTCACCTATTGGGTGCTCTTCCAAAATGCAGGGCAATCTGCTGCTCAATTCCTCCTGCAAATCCTCAATCAGACGGTAAATGATTTTGTGAAGTTTAATTTTTACTCCTTTTTTTGCAGCAGACTTCTGGATAACATTGCCTGCATTCACATTGAAGCCATATATAACACCTGGCAAGCAAAAATACAATCAATAAAGTAGCATAAATACTGCATTAAACACTTTTCTTTCAAGCAGAAACACACATCTAAATTGTTTTAATTTCTTCTATGTAAATTAAAAGTGGGTAGGGGAGATGAGAAATTCTATAATTTTTTCTCATGAAAACTTACTAGTTTTCAAGTTAATGAAAGGATTTTTATAAATTCTATTGTTTAATAAGGAAAATTTCTTTATGATTTTTAAATCCATACATTTAAGAGACAAAAGTGCCCAGTGTAAGGCAGTATGCTAAACAAAACTTTGGTTTTTATACCAGAGAAATACGAAAACAAAAATTGATTAGGGGTGAAATATTATTACATTATTTTAATAACAACTGTATTACTAAATTATAATCTTATTGTCTACAACTTTTTGTGGCTTACTCTTAAGTATTCAGTTGGCCAAAAGATGAACAGTAACTTAATTGGTAAAGTTCAAGAGTTATTTTAGAAGTGAAAGAAGTTCCATGGAGCTGACCATTTTACCAAAGAATAATGTATTTAGGGGTTCCTGGGTGGCTCCGTAGGTTGTTTGTTTGACTCTTAATTTTGGCTCTGGTCATGATCTCAGGGTGGTGGGATGAAGCTCCGCCCTCAGCCAGGATTCTGCTTCTCTCCATCTCCCTCTCCCTTTGCCACTCCCCCTGTACACACTCTCTTTTTCTCTCTCAAACAAATAAATGAATCTTTAGAGGAAAAAAAAGGAAAATGTATTTAACTGCAAATACTTTGGAAGGAATAAAAAAGCAAAACACTGTTGGGACGCATGGGTGGTTCAGTCGGTTAAGTGTCTGCCTTTGGTTCAGGTCACCTGGGATCAAGTTCCACATTGGGCTCCTTGCTCAGCAGGGAGTCTGCTTCTCCCCCTGCCTCTGCCTGCCACGCCCCCGCTTGTGCACAGGCGCGCTCTCTCTGACACATAAATAAAATCTTGAAAAAAAAAAAAAAAAAGCAAAACACTCTTGCTTTAAGTGAAAAAAAGTAATGCAAACAACTTAAGAGAAAAACACAACCACCTTGAAAGTCTTATCATTAAGAATTCATTCAACACAGTATCAACATTTCATAGTATAGTATAGGCCAATCGGTGCCTAGAAAATACTTGGAATTAACCAGCATTACTAAAAACACCTTTTCAGTAGTAGAGGTAACATCTAATTCTAATCAAGTCTAGTCATGAAGTAGCTCCTTCCTAAGTGATTCATTAATCACTCAATAAAATGTCAGTGCTTTGCTAGGTGTTAGACTTAGTTAAAGTGACAGTCATGAGTCACCTTTTTGTACTTTTTGTATATTTTAAATTCAACTAATAAACAGTCCCCCTGCCTTCCAGGCATTTAAAGCCAAAAAGTGTTCGCTTTGGAGCACATATACTAAAGCTAAAAACAGCTTTTAATCTAAGAGAGATATGATTTGTAAAATTACCAATAAACAAAAAATAGGCAGACAAAAGTGAAAGATGAAATAAAGTACTGAAGAGGGGGATTACAGTATTAAGAACATTCAAAAGTCTAAATAAAAGATAACCAACCTTGGACTGGGTAGGGAACTGCGAGGGGTTAGAAGACAGTAATCTTCAAAAACAAAACAAAACAAAACAAAAAAACAAGAAACACTACTGGGGCTTGAAGGAATTCCCCAAGGTTGCAGTACGGGACAGTAAGTGGAGCTATGGCTGCAATACTGCACATTCCATTTGGCTCCATGGCTGGGGCTCGACTACAGCAGGAAGGGGGAATGCTTGTAAGGGTAAATGGCAGATTGACTAGCCAAGCAACAAAAGACAAAAGCAAATGGTTCACAGTGTGTTCTAGGGAACACGGTTAAACAAATAGGAAAGAGATTCCTTACCACGAAATGTTTCAGCAAGGTTAACATCATTTTCACTGACATCACCAACACCAAAATGTACTAATTCAAGTTCACACTCATGTGAAGCGTCATAGGTATGCATAATGTTCACAATGGCCTCGACGGAACCATCAACATCACCTAAAAGCAGAAGTTTAAAATTACTAGTGTTAAGAGGCATT
Organism: Ursus americanus; assembly: GCF_024610735.1. Classification (NCBI taxonomy): domain Eukaryota; kingdom Metazoa; phylum Chordata; class Mammalia; order Carnivora; family Ursidae; genus Ursus; species Ursus americanus. The sequence continues at coordinate 23,122,540 of NC_142133.1, forward strand.
AATAGACACAAAAAATGATAAAAATCTATTTAAAGCCATAACAGGAATGCCATTTACCACTAAATCCACTTTTATTTAGGTTTAGCATTATAAATATCTATTTAACTTTAAATAAAGTATAATGAACCAAATGTATATTTACAACAAAATCAGCAAGAAAAGTGTTTATTAAAATCTCCCCCAGTGAGGGGTGGGCAAAAAGGGTGAAGGAGCGGAAAGGCACAGGCTTCCAGTTACAAAATGAGTAAGTCATGGGATGTAATGTACAGTATAGCGACTACAATTAATAATACTGCATTACGTATTTGAAAGTTGCTAAGAGAGTAGACCTTAGAAGTTCTTATCACAAGAAAAAAAATTCTGTAACTATGTATGACGATGGATGTTAGCTAGATTTACTGTAGTGGTCATTTTGCAATATATACTAATATCGAACCATTATGTTGTACACCTGACACTAACATAATGTTATATGTCAATTACACCTCAATAAAAAAAAAAATCTCTCGCTGGGGCACTTGGGTGGCACAGTCAGTTAAGCACTGGACTCTTGGTTTTGGCTCAGGTCATGGGATCCAGGCCTATGTTGGGCTCTGAGCTCAGCGTGGAGCCTGCTTAAGTTCTCTCTGCCCCTCCCCTGCTTTTTCTGTTTCTCTCTCAAATAAATAAATAAATCTTAAACAAAACAAAACCTCCCCCTAAATGCAAAATAATTTTAGCTTACATTTAATGGCCCAAATTAATTGTGAGAATGAAAAAATACATATATTCCAAAAATGAATTGTAAAGTACAATCTTTCTAAAGTCACCTTTAATAATTACAGGAAGTACGTGTGAATCCCTTTCTTCTTTCTCTTTTGACTTTGAAGATTTTTGTTCTTTTTTTTCTTGGTACTTTAGAAATGATCTCTCCTTCCAGTGCATATTGCTATACTTCTCACGGGCTTTCTGATGTGCTTCTTGGTGTTCCTTTCGCTTTTCTTCTATTACTTTCAGATCCTCTTTATTTTTCTCCTGTTCTAGCTTGTACTTCCTCCAGTCAACAACTGCACGTGCCCTTGGCTATACAGGGAAAAAAACAGGCATTATTTAACCAAATAGAAACCAGTAACTTATGGGTTAAAAGCTTTGTGTTTTTCCCCAACTTAGCTTAGCTTAATTTACACATGAAACCACTAATTTTATAAATTTCAAGAAACTTATAAAACTTTAATCTGGGGGCTTTGTGTATAACAGATGATTTAATTTAAAAATGTTACCTCAAATTTTTAAAAAATTCTATAGCCAAATTCTAAAAGGGCACTACTGGCCCCCCCTTCACAGGCCCTTACAGTCTACAATTATTTGCTAACATAAATATACGTATTTGGTATAACACTATAGATTAATATTTAAAATCACTGTATCATATCTAATATATAGGAATTAAGCTTGATATACCTCAGATTCTACTTCAAGAATTTCATCTCCTGCAGAAGGGAGGTCTCTCCAGCCAACAATTCCCACTGGTGTGCTGGGACAAGCCTCATGGATTATTTTTCCATTCTCATCAAACATTAAGCGTACTTTTGCCCAACTCTTTCCAGCAACCAGAATCGAGCCTTTCCTCAAAGTTCCTCTTTGAATTATAGCTGTAGTAACAGGACTAAAATGAAAACAAATGTATATATTCTTAATGCCATAATCAGGATGTAAGAACACTTTCTTTTTTTTTTTTTTTTTTAAAGATTTTATTTATTTATTCGACAGAGATAGAGACAGCCAGCGAGAGAGGGAACACAAGCAGGGGGAGTGGGAGAGGAAGAAGCAGGCTCACAGTGGAGGAGCCTGATGTGGGGCTCAATCCCATAACGCCGGGATCACGCCCTGAGCCGAAGGCAGACGCTTAACCGCTGTGCCACCCAGGCGCCCCGTAAGAACACTTTCTTAAGTAGAGCAAAGATATCTTTATAAGACTTAAATATATATAATATGTACACACAGGGTTAATCCCACTTCTCAAGCAGGTTTTCATACTATAAAAACATTTCTATTTAATTGCCAAAAGGTAGAAGCAAACCATACGTCCATCAACTGAAGAATAAAGAAAATGGAGTACATACAATTATGTAAAATTATGCCAGCTAAAAAAAGAAGGAAAGCCCTGTCATATGCTCCAACATGAATGAACCTATCTCAAGGACATTATGCTAAGTGAAATAAGCCAGTCAAAAAGGACAAACACTGTATGAATCTACTTATATGAAGTATCTACAGTAGTCAAAATCATAGAAACAGAGAACTGAAAGACAGATGCTAAGGGCTGGGGAAGGAAGGAGGGGAAATTAGTGTTTTATGGGTATATGGTTTTAGTTTTACAGGATTAAAAAGTTCTAGAGATCTGTTGTACAACAATGTGAATATACTTAATACTATTGAACTATACACTTAAAAATGGTTAAGGTGCTAAATTTAATGTTATGCTTCTTTTATCACAATTTTTTTTTTAAATGGAAAAACAAAAACCATTTCTTATAAGCTTATGGTAGTGGAGGGTGCAGATAGCTGAGTGTTCTAACAGAATCTTAATCCTCCTTCTGTACCTAATTTGTTAAGCATTGAAACTTCTTGCTGATAGGGAGAAAAATTAAAGAAGAGAAGAGCAATCCAAAGACTTTCCTATATATTGTATTAATGCGGAAGGACATAAAGAATTTAGGAACCCTAAAATGCAACAATTGCCGTTTCATTCCAATTTGTTGGTCTATGAGGCTTTATATACCAATTCAGTTAAGTCAGTGGGGAAAAAAAATTCAAACTGAACTACTTACATCATCTAAATGTGACCCGTAGATGTTACAGATAGTTGCTATGACCTACTGATAACTGCATTTTTTGTTCTGTGTGCTAGTGCAAAATGCTTTTCAAAACAAATGCTTTGAAAATACTATTCATATCTAATAATAATATACAATAAAAATACTATACTGTTATATAATCAAGTCATAAAAATAATGAAACAAAATTATTAAAAAGCAAGCATTTTAACAGTCCTACCCTCTTCCTTTGTCTGTGAAAGATTCTATTACTGTTCCTTCTACTGGACCAGTGGGGTCTGCTTTCAATTCTAATATTTCTGCCAAAGCAATCGTCGCCTCTGCCAAAGCCATCAGATTATCACCCTTTAACAAAAAAAAAAAAGGGTGTTAATATACAATGATAAAATGTTACCTGTAAATTTATATACCAGAGTCAGAAAGCCAAACAACCCTTTACAGTTTTATTATACTTTTCTCTTAAGCATTAAAAGCATGAATCATCCAATCAGAAAGGAAGCAAGGAAAGGGGGAAGGAAGGAAGGGAGGGAGGAAAGAACAAAGGAAGGAAAAGCAAAAACACCTGAGCCAGGGACAGATCTTTCAAGGAAGAATGGCTATTTTATTAAAAGGATGGCCACTAGTGGTGCTCGTTAACACCCTTTCGTGAACACATGCTTCATTCATTCTCTCTCCTCCATCTGTCTCTACAATTGTGTCTTCTTCCTCTCACTTTCTTTACAATGCTACTTTGCATTTGAAGTTTTTCCAACTGAACAAGCTTTTACATCTATTATTTCATTTGATCAACTTAAGAATGCTATAAAATAAGTAAATCAAACATTACTTACTCTTACTAAATAAATAAGGAGAAAAAGTATGGACCAGACCCAGGCTTTAAGACATACTCAATAATCACCCAGCTATGCAACCTTGAAGAATCACTTCTCTTCCCTGGATCTCCTTTCCTCAATTGTAAAATGAGGAAGCTAGATTAGATGATTGCTTCACCTTTAATGATCTATGTTTAACTATGAGTTCTAGGGCTCCAAGATCGCACAGCTGATTAAATGGTGATGGAATTGGAACTGAAGGGCAAGAGATTTTTCCATTCTCAGTGTCAGCTAAGAGACTGCTCAGTTGTCAGAGTATAAAACAATGGGGACAAATGTAAACAAGCTGATGAAATACCTTGCTTACCTCTCCACTTACTACTAGTATTTATTCCAATTTACAAAATGCTGCCCTGAAAAGCAGGGTTGGGGTGTTTCTTTGCATGAAGCGTCTTCTATCTCTACTTGGGAAAAAAAGGCCTCATCTTACTTCCTGCCACTCCCTCCCAATTCTCTCCATTCCCCAGGAATCATCTCTGCCATGCCTCCAAGTTTGCCTAAGCAGCTTTACATTTATCTACTCATCCCCTGGTATCTGGGCAGAAAAGGTGACCATGTCTTCAAACGTTTTAATCTTGCCATGCGGCTTTCAGAGTACAATAGCAATTGGGGTACAGTGGAAAGATAACAAAGCAAGGTGGTATTTTATGAGTTTCAGAGAAAAAGAGGCATGGCTTTACTATTAATGGAGGCAGGATTGCTAAGCATCTTAGAGGTAACAAATTTAGGAAAATTAACGATAAAATGAGACCTAACTAGAAGAAGGTGGCCAAATATAGTACCATCCCTTCAGTGAATGATAAGGGAAAAAAAGTATCATATATTATGTATAAACCATGGAATATGGTAAGAATGGACAAAAAAGGAAATTGTTACTTCGCAGCAACCTGTATAGGATAAGAGAATTGGAAAATGCTGTCACAAAGCAGGTACTCAGCTTCCTTGGTGTTTCTCATTCAGAAAATAATAATTGGTCATTTGAAAGAAAATCGAATTCATCATAGTAACGTAAAACTTATAACATAGTTATAAGTAACGTAGTAACATAGTAACGTAAAACTTATAACAATTTAATTCACAGAAACACTGAATCAATCAGTAACACACTGAACCCAAATGTTTTATCTTTGTATCAGCGAAGTTTTTGTTTAAATCTCCCTTAAATGCCCTAAGATCTATTCTAAATTTTTTCCACTATAAAAACAAGCACTTTCTATTACAAATTGGACTTCATTTCTGCTTAAAACAGTCTTTAGCAGCTTACTATTACTCTATCCTCACATCATTTACCATTTGTTCTCATTCTAAGTATCTCATAATAAGAAAAGCATTAGAGCTGGACTTGATCCCCCACTGTTAAGCTGTGTAACCCTGGACTGGCAACTGACCTTTCTGAGCCTACTTTCTAATCTGCCAAACCAATATATACATAATGATACCAGCTTTGCCTGGTACTACAGAGGACCTTTAAACAACAACAGAAATGCCATGTGTCAAGCTGTTGTTTCTGTGCACTATGTACTTGAGGCAGAGCAGGCCCATCTGAACACATCATCTCTGAGGTGCCTACATTTACCGTGAGCGCAGAGACGTGCACTGCTTGGACGTCACCTCCGTAATCCTCACAGACCACATCATAAGCTAGCAGCTCTTTTTTCACTTTTTCAGGATCAGCCTCAGCTTTGTCACATTTGTTTATGGCAAGGACGATGGGAACTGAAAGAGAGTTAAAAAGAGTGCAGATGCGGACACCTTCAATGCCAGGTATTGACAATCAAAGACACCAATCTTTTCTGGCTTTCTCTTTACTCAGTAGATGTACTAAACTAAAAGACCTAAAAAACCCTGCTTTAGACCCCCTCTACTCTGCTTTCTGCAAGGAGGATTCTGGATGTGAGATGTCAAAACTGTAATTATAAGTAGATTCTGAATTAAGAATAGATACCTAAGATGATAAAAACCAAACAAACAAAAAATTGCATTTTGGGTAGAGAAAGGTCTATCTTTAAACCTGAACGGAAGATCAGCAGCTACACTGAAGATAATCTCCAGGGAAAAAAAAATCAAGAGAAGATTCTAATCCAATTCTAAATCACTAGATCATTTATGTCTTCTTTCCAGGAGCTATTAAGTCATTGTTAAAACCCAATATCTCATCCTGGGGTGAAACTAAATAGTATTATTGTAAACTTTCTTTTAGGATTTACAGCAATTCTCTATTCATACATACTCAGTGACTGACACATAGATTCTCAAATAAATGTTTACTTAATGAATGAACCAAGTAATCTTATAATCTACTTGTCAATATTAAACATACCCTCCCATTAGAGAAATCACATAAAATGCTATGAGATAATTCTCTGGTTGGGTTTCACCAACTTTGCAATTTTCTCAGGTATCAAAGAAGAGAAACTGAAAATAGACACAAGAAAGTTATGCAATCCACAACTTACTATTATGAAATAGTACATTCCATACAGATGAGCTGGAACTTAATAGGGACAAGAGAACAGGTATAGAAAGCATAATGTAAGAAATTTATCCTACCTCAACCACCTGCTTTGTTATGCGAATCCCTGGGAAATTTATCACTCTCCTCTTCATTATATTCCCTAGAATCATTATGAACATAGTCCACTCCACTAAGGTAGTTTTGAGGAATTAAAAAGGAAAAAGAGTAACACTGGAAACTAGAAGACCAGATTCCAAATGTGGACATGATACAAATTTAACTGTAACTGGAGGCAGTTCTTGCCATTCTCTGGTTCTTAGTTTTCATATTTTAAGAAAAGAACTGGCCTAGATAGTGACTGTCAACCTTTTTTTTTCTCTTGCCAACAAACCTAGGGGAATATGATGCACTCTCCATCAGGTTCATTTTCTTAAGATAGCAGTATTTTCTCAGGGGGTGTAGGGTCATATCAGAGTAAGAATGAATGTACAAAGTATGTGTTTGGAGGAGGTGGCTATTACTGAAGTTTTTAAATGAAGAAGCAAGGGAGAAGACAGCTAAGTGATTTTCTAAAAGTCACACCTTTGACCAAATAAGAACCTATTTTAAGCATATGAAGGAAAAGTTTTTATTTTTTTTTAAAGATTTTATTTATTTCAGAGAGAGAGCAAGCACGAGTGCGGGGAGGGGATGGAGGAGCAGAGGGAGAGGGAGAAGGAAAAGGAGACCCCACTGAGCAGGGAGCCAGACGCAGGACTTGATCCCGGGACTTCAGGACCACGACCTTAACCAGCTGAGCCACCCAGGTGCCCTGAAAAATTCCCCTTTAGAGAAGCATTCCAGACAATAAATGAACAAGGAATAACAGAATCAGAGTATCACCACTTTGCAACTCCTAATGTATTTAGGTGATGGATACATACAAGTTCATTATTCTATTCTTTCTTTTATAACTGTTTAAAATTTCCACGATAAAAAGGTTTTCTAACATTGGAAACCATTAAATTCTCACATACCAAGTAAGTAAACAGTATTGGAAGGACTATATTTGTGATCCCACATCCCCAGTTGAATCCTACTACACTCTTCTTAGTAGTTATGTCTGTGGGAAAACAATTCAACTGTCTTTGAGCCTTATCTGTAAATAGGTATAATAATCCTGGGATTGCCAGAAAGATTAATGAGCTACATGTAAAGGGCCCCAGAACTGCGACTTTAAGTAGTAGAACCTTTTTTTTTTTTAAAAGCAGCTTCTTTTCTGCTACACAGTAAGTCAGCCACACGGTACCTTGAGCATCTTTGGCATGCTGAATAGATTCTACGGTTTGTTTCATCACTCCGTCATCTGCAGCTACAACCAATACGACAATGTCAGTAACCTGAGCACCTCTGGCTCTCATTGCTGAGAACGCAGCATGTCCTGGAGTATCGAGAAAGGTTACCTTTTCCCCAGAAGGCAGAGAGACTGTGGAAACAGAAATCCAAGAACACCAAGGATTCAAATATGTACTTTCTTAATACAAAGGAATATATGTGAAATTATCAAACAGAATCAACAATTCTTAAAATGACTTATTCCTTCCATTAATCTTAATCAGGAACAATACAGATCATCATTTCACACTGAAAAATAACAAAACAGTGAAACCTTTCGGGGTTTCTTTTCATGCAATAATTTCAAACTAAAACTCTACTTCTAGAATATACTTTTCATAAATATACCAACTGGTATCTATTCTGAAGAGAGAACAGACCAGTAGTTTTACATAGGTAGTCTCCCTTTCATTAGCAAACATCAGCTGCACAACTGCCTTCAGCAACAAAGGCAATTTAATATGGTTAGGAGCTCAGGATTTGAGCCCAAACCCAGGCATGAGTGTAAATCTTGGCTTTGCCACTTACTAGCTATGTACCCTGAACAAGTAACTTAATCTACACAAGCCTCGGCCTCCTTATCTATAAGTAGGAATATTAATACCTACCTCGTGATGTTGTTGTGAAGATAAAAAAGAAAAAACATATGAATAAGGTGCTCACCACAGTGCTGGGCACATGCTAGATGCTCAGTTAATGGTAGCTGTTATTTAATTATTATTAGCAACATTATCACAACCTAGCATTGAAGAATTGTAGGCTCATTAAACCAAACTAAGAATGAGCCAGAATAAAAAAGGTAATATAATTTTCTTCTTACACAATGTACAAAATAAGCTTTACTAACCACCTGCTCTAGATTTCATCAGACTAATGGCTTTAAGCTTTAGGCTTCCCTTCTACTTTGAATTTGTCTATCTCATACTATGACATTTGGTTTAAGAAAATAGCACGTGGGGTTTCCAGGCACATTGTAAGATAATGTGTGTCCATACCAAGAAAGGCACCAATGTGCTGAGTGATGCCTCCAGCTTCCATTGCTGCCACTTGAGTTTTTCGTAGTTTGTCAAGTAACGTCGTTTTCCCATGATCAACATGGCCCATTATAGTAACAACTGGGGACCTTGGGGTTAATAAAGCTGGATCTGCCTGAGGCCTACAATTAACAGCAAAGGAGTTTCACTTCTTAAATAACTTTACAGCCAGTGAATTGGTTTGCAGTCATCTCTGTGAACTACCATTAACAATCAAACCCAACATTCAGCTTTGATTAAAGTATCTTCCTCTTCCATAAATATAATGACCTATGACAAAATATATAATAACTGCCCATGTACAGTTGGCATCTCATGACAATAAGCAGACAGAATAAGATTTTTAAGTTCAGGATCAATATACACACTCGGCAAACTAAGAAAAATAACCCTCAGAGTTCTATAACCTGAATATACTAATTTTTTAAACACTTTGAAGAAATGTTTAATCTATACTCCCACATCATTTTAACAGCAAAAAAATTTTAAGGTATATCTCTCCATTATAAAGTGTGAATAAAACTATGTGGTTTCCTTCCCCCAATATACATGGTTAAGCTTTACCTTCTTACAGCATCTTTATTTTCTCTGATTTTGTCCTGTTTTAATTTGCTCCATTTTAACTTCATCCCCATCATCTTTACCACTTCTTTGATCCTGCCTTCATCTAAACGTGAGTGTGCTTCTAGTGAATCTATGTCAATAGCAGTGTTCATTAAAGCTTCATATACATAATCTGGGTGGAACAGATAAGACCTTTTAGGATCATGAATTAAATGTTTACAAAAGTGACCTCTATTAATAAATGTCAATACATGAACAGTATACTAAATGAAAAGAATAACTATATAAGCTGTTCCTCTGATGTTAACAAATCACAACCTGAAAGAAAATAATCTTTAAAATATGGTTCATTTATATTTATTACATTACTGCATTCATAAATATATGAATATTTATGTACCATAAGAATCATCTGAGCTACCAATAAAACATTACATGTTGTATACATTTATACTGAGTAATTTATCACAGCCTAGTTCTTTGAAAACTTGTAGTTACATACATACATACAAATGTATACGCATATATAGTCGAGTCTCATTATTCACGGTGAGTATGTTCTATAAACCCACCACGAATACTGAATTAACAACTACTAAACCATCACTCCAAGGGGAAATACAAGGTTTGGTTCCTCCAATTCTTGATTACATCTTCATTAGCCAATCAACACATATTATGTGTTTCTGATTCAAGACACCTTATTATATACTGTTGATTTGGTAACGTTGAACTCATAGCCAAAAGCACTAAACCAGTATTTTCTCTGTAAAGCACATTATGGCCTTCTTGCAAGTTAGTAACACTAAACAGCAGTTCACTCAGCACTATGCTTACGAGGCATTTTAATCAACAAAATCAACAAAAAGGACAAAAATGTGAAAACATGACACTAAGCCACAAAATGACGCTTGTTTACAGCGTGTGAGCTAAAGCAAGACGGCCAAATGTTGCCTTGTTGAACCTCAGCTAGGAATGCGTGATTGGGCAACTCAAATTTTTCACTGCTCCACGCATACCCAGGAATGACTATAAAAGCATTCTGAATATTGATTTGGGGGCTATAAATACATTTTAGAGAACTCGGCAATACAAGATCCCCAAATAACAAGGATCAACTATATGTATACGCGCGCGCGCGCGCGCACACACACACACAGTGTCTCAGAATAAACATACGTACATATATTTATTTATTTATGTATGTATGTATGTACCTATTTAGGGTGTCCAAAGTCTTGAAATATATGAAAAATATTTACTCGGTATTCTTTTTTACATTTTATTTAATGTACTCTGTTTTCATTTCAATCATATTTCCCTGTAGATGATAAATGAATGTATCTGTGGTAATAATGAAATAAGTAGTTTTATGTTTCTAGACTTTTAATCACCCTTTATTTATTTTTTTAAAGATTTTATTTATTTATTTGACAGAGAGAGAGACAGCCAGCGAGAGAGGGAACACAAGCAGGGGGAGTGGGAGAGGAAGAAGCAGGCTTATAGCGGAGGAGCCTGATGTGGGGTCGATCCCGTAACGCCGGGATCACGCCCTGAGCCGAAGGCAGATGCTTAACGACTGCACCACCCAGGCGCCCCTTAATCACCCTTTAAATATATATTTCGAGAAACAGATGTGACAGAAAGGGATCCTCAAATAAGAACACTATACGAAAAGAACATCTACTCACTAGTGTGCAGGTAAATGTTTACTCATAAGACTCTCCAAAAAAAGAGAAAAAAAATCCCTGACTGTTATAGCATTTCTCAATTTCCATAGTGCAAATACTCCCACCGTGGTTGATTTCAGCTGCCAACATGAAGTCACTGAACACAGAGATGGAAAGAGACAGGCACACCATTATACAGTACTTCCACCATATAGGTACATGGGTGTAAATAACCTCGAGAACACAGAAAATAGCAAAACACAGTAAAATTAAGAGTGAAGGGGTTTGAGGAGTATTTATTACCCTTGTTTATGATTTAATTTTTGTTAATGGTTGTGTTTACCAGCTCACATACTTCTTCAGAAGTTAGCAATCGGCCCAAAAGCTGGTGGTAGTCAGCCCTACATATCACTGATCCTACCCTGTAATAATTGCCAAGAAACCCTTTCCTATGTATATCCCCACCACATCCTTTCCCAAGAAAGCACATTTTAAAAGAATGATACAGTGCAAATTTTCTATATGGATATTCACTCAGAGAACAATAAAACTCTAAACATATAAATTATAATGAGTACAATTGTTTCTAATAATGCTAAAATCCCTAATAACCCAGTAGCTACAGTTTTCCAACATTATCCTAAACTTTTCAAAGTAGCTTATACAAAGATAATCTCCTTCCCTCTGTATTAACAGCATTTAGTATCAACATATTTTATCTTTATCCAAAACTTAAATATTTACAAATAGAAAAGTGCCCAAAGCATTTCAACCAGAAATATTACATCTTAAGTTATTTTAATTGAACCAGGGGAGGAAAAAAAATTTACTCACATTGCTAATATAGTAGTTTAAAATATTTACCATCTTTTTTTTTTTTTTTTTTTTTTTTAAGTAGGCTCCACACCCAGCATGGAGTCCAATACAGGGCTTGAATTCACGACCCTGAAACTGGAGACCTGAGTTGACATTAAGGGCCGGATGCTTAACCGACTGAGCCACCCAGGTGCCCCAAAAGTATTCACCATCCTTAATGCAAATATAATATTAAATAGGCTTCAAATAGATAACTTGTATTTAAATCATGGCATATCAGTTTTGGGTCTAGAGCAACAATCCTTAGGATTAAATTTATATTTTAATGACACTATTTATTTGGCAATACAAAAGAATTATTACAGTTACGGGCGGGGAGCAATGTTTAAAAAGAAGAATCCTCCGGGAGCCTGGGTGGCTCAGCTGGTTGAGCGTCCACCTTGTGATTTCAGTACAGGTCGTGATCTCATGGGTCCTGGGATAGAGCCGCCTCAGGCTCCCTGCTCAGCAGGAATTCTGCTTGGGATTCTCTCTTTCCCTCTGCCTCTGGCCCTCCCCCCACTTGAGCAGCTCTCTCACTCTCCCTCTAAAATAAATAAATATATTTAAAAAAAAAAAAAAAAGAGGGGTGCCTGGGTGGCTCAGTTGTTGGGCATCTACCTTAGGCTCAGGTCATGACCCTGGTGTCCTGGGATCGAGCCCTGCATCGGGCTCTCTGCTCAGCGGGGAACCTGCTTTTCCCTCTCCCACTCCCCCTGCTTGTGTTCCCTCTCTCACTGTGTCTGTCAAATAAATAAAAAAATAAAATCTTTAAAAAGAAAAAAAAAGAATCCTCATCTTTAAGTGATAAATACAGAAATATTTGTGAACTGATACATTAATAACTGTCACTGGCTTATGCATATATTATGCTTATTATTCCATTCTTTCTGCTTTCATATATGTATGAAATTGACAACAGTAAGTTTTAAAAATCACATCTATTATCAATATTATTTATAAAATTATATCAATACAATTTTCCTTGGAAAAACTGTCAATAATACAGCCATATGTATTTGTTCTCTTGAAGTTTTTTAATATAATGATTACATAATCCAACTGCAAAGTTATAAAAATGCAAAACTGGGTGAATTTTCTATTCTTTGTAAGGATGTACATGTACAAAGAGTGGTAACACTTTCAGGCAGGAAATACATTAAAATTCTAGCTCTGCTGTAATTTACAAAATAACAATTCCTGAGAGATAATTTGGTCTGTGAATAAGAGCATGGCCTCTGTAGCCATACTCCCTGAGTTCGTTTCCCGGCTCTACCACATACTGTGTCAATTATTTATCCTCCCCATGCCTCAGTTTCTCAACCTATAAATGGGGGTAGTAATTACACCTACCTGTAGTACATTGTAAGAATTACATGAGTAATTATATAAAGTACTGGTACATGTAATAGCTCAATAATATGAGTTATTATTTTTTTCTTTTTTCCAAGAGTCTGCCTTGTCGCTTTATTTTGCTACAAAAATAGGCTATTTTTTATTTACTGAATTTTATTTCTTTTTAAAGATTTTATTTATTTATTGGAGAGAGAGAACATGCTCACACAAGCTGGGGGAGAGAGGGCAAAGGTAGAGGGAGAAGCAGACTCCCCGCTGAGCAGGGAGCCCGACGCAGAGCTCAATCCCAGAATCCTAGAACCTGAACCAAAGGCAGATGCTTAACCAACTGAGCCACCCAGGTGCCCCATTTACTGAATTGTAATGTCAGTTTACAATGAGAACTCAAATTTTGTTCCAATAATCGTAAATTGGTAATAAATACACCAAGAGTGCAATGAAGAAATAAAAAAAGTAACAATGATGCTACACATTTATAAATAAAAATAGTATTATTAAAAGTTACTACTGCAAATATTTTTCTGCTGGCACTACAGATATTGTTACAATGAGTGAAAAAAGAAAATCAGGAATTATAGACAACAAAGGGAAAGTAAGTAAGTATAAATACAGTCCCTCAGTCCAAAAACATTCTTTGGACTTACTCTAAAGCCTACAGAATTTCTGAGAAAGAAGGGTTAGTACAGATAAGAAAATCTTTTCCACTTTTATTAAAAGCAAAATCTTAGAGAACTGTACTTGGCAAAGAGACAAGAAACTAATTATAGAGTTCGTGACCTAAAGTGAGAAATACTAGAATGATTTAACATCTTTTAAACCATCAGCCTAATTTTCATCTTTGAATGTCTTAGTCTCATTGCAAATAAAAATGCCAGGTATTCCATTTTCCATATTTTTCCTTACAAAATTATCTGACCCACCTATGTCTTTTTCCATTGCTCTGGCCAGTTCCTCAATGGTCATTCCAATCCATACCTCCACCTCCTTTTTGGATTTTGTTGAAAATAACTGAGATTTCTGTGATCTCTCTTCCTATTAAAAATTCAGGATGCATACAGAAGGAAGAAAAAACTTTTAACAGTGTAGATTTATTCTGGAATACCTACCACAATAACAGCTTCTATTTATACCAATACTCCCACAAGTAGTTAAACCTCAGACTAAAAATTTACAGTCCTGCACTCCTAATTCACTATTATATACCAATTTCCAAGTAATCAAATTTATCAGCATTACTGAACAACAAACTAGAACTTCCCTTCTTCACAAAGATTTACTGCCTGGACTGCAGCATTAAGGAATAAAGATTTTATAAATGACAAAATACCCAAAATGGATTTCTACTCATGGCTGTAGGTATTTCCATCTCAGACCAAATAATATAGTAACTGATAGAAATCTATAACTACCTTCTTTGTTACTAGAAGCCTATATTGAGATAAGGCCGCCCCAATGAGTGGGTCTGTTTGCCAGGGCCGGATGCAGAGCTGAGCTGTCCACACCGGGTAAGCAGATGAAAACACATGATTCCACTGTGCTAATATTCTTCTTTGACCCAGGCTGTGCAGCTGCCTAAAGACAGTATGAAATCGTAGCAAGTTCTCCAATTTCAACACCTTCTGGTTCATGTTTCCCCTGGAAAAAATTTTAAAATAATATTTTGGTTAATATGAAAATCAAGTTAGCAAATATTAATCGGATATCTACTCCATGAAAAACACTGTGCTAGAGTTACAACAATAAGTAGACCTCAATTCCTGCCCTGAAAGAGCTCACAGGCTAATCAGGGAGATGGAATTCCATACTAACTACTCTCTAGATGTTAACTATCATTATTGTTAATGTACCTACTACCTTCAGACAATAGAACTGAAATACAACTTACAAAGGGATTTTTTTAAATTCTTGAAACATCAACTAACCAGATCACAACTAGAGTGATTTTTCTAAAATGCAAATTTGAACTCATCATCTCTTTGCCAAACACCCTCCAGTGGCTGGCTATTATTCTGTTTCCCGAAAACATGCTATATAAGGAGTTATTATCTGCCCTCTGCTAATCTCTTACTTCATCTCTTATATTCTTTTGGTCCCCTCCCTCCTATCTCTAAGCTTTTGTTATTCAGACTCCCCCCCCCCCGCCCCCAATCTCCAATGGCTTTTTGAACCTCTGCATATGCTTTCTCTCCTTGGAATTGTCTTTCAAGCCTTAATATTTTTCCCTCTTCCCACCTCCCCCTCCCCAAAAAAAGATGCTTCTAGAGTGGGAAGAAGGCATCTAATAAATATTTGTTGAATACCTTTTGAATATTATTCTTGGAATGAAAGAAGAGTTACCTAAGAGAAAACTGCAACAGAACTCAATAGTGTAGCTCAGAACTCAAGAGTATAGTTATTTTCCTCCTTTCTGCTCTCAGTACTGCATTTCTACAGCTTTGCTTTTGTTTTTAAAGAAAAGAGCAACTGTGGGGCGCCTGGGTGGCTCAGTCTTAAGCGTTAGCGGCTGGAGCCCCACATCAGGCTCCTCCGCTGGGAGCCTGCTTCTTCCTCTCCCACTCCCCCTGCCTGTGTTCCCTCTCTCGCTGGCTGTCTCTATCTCTGTCAAATAAATAAATAAAATCTTTTAAAAAAATTTTTTAAATAATAATAATAAAAATAAAGAAAGAAAAGAGCAACTAAAATAACATAAGATGTACATGTTTTCTCAACAAACATTTCCTGAGTACCATCTTCCAGACATTACATTTGAGGATGTTGATTCAAAGTTTAATGAGCCAGAGTCCCTTCCTTCAGAATTTACTGTCTTTAAAGAGCTCCAATATTAAGATTCTCAGGCACAGGAGAACACCTCAGGAATGGCACATTTTAAAAATCCTATTTAGGTACATGTTTCTGGCCTAAGAAGTAAAGGGATTCCTCTAGGAAAAAAATTTTTAATGAGTCTAAAACCAGATCTGACAAGAGCATAAATTAACGAAATGGAAAGAAAAGCACTACATGGAGATTAACCAAAACACCGACTGAGGCAGGAATCAGATAAACACTGGGGGCAATAATCCGGGTGTGAAAATTGGAAGGAACCTTACTTGTTACTACTTATTCCAAGCTCCTCATTTCATAGAAAAGGGAAATGAAGAGTCCAGAGAGGTCAAAAAGATTTCTCCAATGTCATAACACCAGTTAATGACAAGCCTAGAAGACAGGTATCTGACTCCCAATTCGGTGCTTTCGCAGCGAGGATATCCTTATCATGGAATCTGAAAAGAGATGCTGGAAATACGTAGCTGCGTTGGTGGAAACGGCTGAATGCTGGAATTTATCTGAAAGGTAAAAAGAAATCATTGTAGAAAAATGACGGCTCCTCTGTGACTGCGCCTCGAACCCGGGCCGGGAAAGCTTGGTCCCCAGGCAGGCGGGGCGCGGGGAGCGGGAGCCACTTTCGCCACGCCTGAGGCGGGGTCACGCAGGGAATAAAGGCCTCGCGGAAAGGCTTCCGATCGCTCAGTGTTTACAGCTGGTGCCACTCCCACTTCAGGCCAAACAATACACGACCCCCGGGACGACCCGGCAAAGGAACCCCACTCACTTCGCCGCTACATTAAGCCCTGGGCGTCCGGATCCTCAACCAAAACAGAGATCACCTTGTGGATCCGGGACGGTAGCCTGTCAGTCCGTCCCCGAAACGGTCCCCGTCGGACTTCCGGTACCGCCGGAAGCGGTCCTTCCCGGAATTCGGAAGCCCGAATGCTGCTGCGGCCAGGAGTGGGGTTGTCCGAGGTGACCCAGTGGGCGCCCAGGGGAGGGGTGGGGAGGCGCTACTTCAACCTGTGGCGGTCTCCCGGGGTCAGCCGCGCATCGGCAGTCGCTTCTGCACGTCCCTTCACTTTCTGCGAGTCCCTTACTGCTACCGTGGGACTTGAGCGGCCCTGGTGCTGAAATGTGGGAGAAATGATACGGTTTTAAAAGACACATACCTAACAAGGAGGGGAAAATGCGAGGGAACGTGGTGATGGAACAGTTAGTACAGGGCGAGGGGCGCCTTCTCTTTGAAAAGTCGCCTCATTCGTGGGTAGCCAGAGTTCCAGTCTCAGCTCATTCCCCGTTCTGTAGGCTTGGGGACGTTATGTAAACTCGTGTGTCTCGGTTCTGCACGATGGTAATGAAAGCAGCTGCTCCATAGAAGAGCAGTAAGGTTTGTAAGAACAGTGGGTGCGTAATTAGGATTTGCAGTTGGCGGTTATTACAGCCTCCTCCCAGAGCACTCCCACACCTTGATTGGACATTATGTCTTTTGGGCTGTCCCCTTGACCATAACCTGCACCACTTCTCGAGTCTAAGTATTGTTTTATCTCTGTCCTCAAGGTCTAACGCTACCCTCAGCTAATGATATGGTACAGAAGAGTTTCTTACTCAAAAACATACTTACCGTTACCTCCCTCCCATAATCTGGCCTCCTAACTCATGCCTCCTCCCCCTTAACTTTTTTATATTATTATTTTAAAATTTTATTTGTGAAAGAGAGCACAAGCAGGGGGAGCCGCAGGCAGAGGGAGAAGCAGGCTCTCCGCTGAGCAAGGAGCCTGATGCAAGACTTGGTCCCAGGACCCTGGGATCATGACCCCAGCCAAAGGCAGAGGCTTAACGGACTGAGCCACCCAGGCGTCCCTCCTCCCCCTTGATTTTTATCTTCCCACTGCCTGCCACAGGTGTGCAATCGGTGTTGCTGAATGATTAATGGAAACCTCTGTCCTGGAAATTTTTTTAATGAACCTAACACTCACTTGAAAACTATTAAAGTTCATTCCACTTGCTATCATTTTACTTACCATTTACAAACACCCACTAAAGTGCAATTTCTGCAACAAATTGTTCTTTGCTTATTTGCTTTACCAAGCCCTTGAGAAACAAGCAGAAATTGGTTGGTAGAATACCAAAGTAGTCGTCATATTCCGCCCCCCCCCCCCAGTTTTAAGTGAAAATAACTGATACTTTTCTTAATCGTGAAGATCATACTAGTAGAAAATTCAAGCAATATCTCCCCTCCCCCATATATAGAAAGAAAGTAGCTAAAAAACAAACAAAAGGATGAGGGCAGTTGAAAGAACAGAAGAACCAACCTGGAAGACTACCTAGTGGCCAAAGCTGGAAACAATTGAGCAACAAAATAACACCCTGTTGGATTACAATCCAAAGTATCGAGTATATATGCATTCATGTTGATATAAATCAATGATTGAATGAATAAATAGGGGAGAAGGAACAAATTCTCCCTACAGAAGAATTCTGTATTTATATATCTATATCTATATCTAATCTATATTTATATTTATATGTATAACAGCCACTAGGAGGTAAAGCTTAATTCCTCTCCACTTGAGTGAGGGCTGGGCTTAGTGATTTGCTTCGGGAGAATAGAGTATGGAAAGGGAAAAACAGTAACTGGTAGACACCACCTTAACCAACTTACCAAGGTAAACATTACCAGTGATGTCATGTTGATATCACATACCCCCTAAAATGATGTGATAAGGACATTTTATCTCTGTAGAATCCTTCCCAAAACCCACAACTCTACTGTAATCATGGGGAAAACATCAGACAAACCCAAACTGAAGAGCATTTTACAAAATATCTGAGCAGAACTCTTCTAAACTGCCAAGGTCATGAAAAAGAAAGACTATCACAGATCAAAAGGGACTAAGGAGACATGATGACCATATGCAATGTGGAATCCTGGAGACAATCCTGGAACAGAAAAGCACCTTAGTGGAAAAACTAGTGAAATCTGAATGAAGTCTGTAGTTTAGTTAATTGTAATACTCCAGTGTTAACATCTTAATTTTCACAAATATATCATGGTTGATACAACATAAGAGAAAACGGGGTGGAGGACATTTGGGGATTTTCCACTGTTTTTGTAACTTTTCTATAATATAAATTTATTCCAAAATGTAGAATTTCTTTTTTAAAAAAGAAAGTGAATCAAATCCTAAATCCCACCTATCCAGAGGTAACCACTTTTATTATTTTGGTGAACATCATTCTATTTATCTCTATGTTTAAATACATGTATGCATGCAATTATATATAAATGAGATTCATAATATAAATGCTGCTTTTTATCTTTACAACATATGTAATGGAAACCTTCCATGCTGGTGAGCATAGATCCATATCCTTTATAAATGACTGCAAAAGATCCCATTATCTATAAGTGTCATATTTACATAGCTACATACATGGGTTGTTTCCAGTATTTAACTTATAAGCAATATTGCATTGAATATTCTTTTTTAAAAAAATTTTTATTTTTAAATAATCTCTACACCCAACATCGAACTTGAACTTACAACCCTGATGTCAAGATTGCATGCTCTGCTCTTATTTCCCTCTGCTCTCTTCCCCACTCTCCATCCCCTTTAGCAACACCTAGAGGGTTTAAAGGGAGGCAGATTTAGATGAAATGAAAAATGATACCTACTTCATGGTGGATGGAAGAACCAGAGATTTTGATAGGGGCCCTAAGCAGGGAAAACTGGACAGAAGACCACAGGCAAAAATGAGCAAAATAAAAAATTGGGCTAAGATTAAGACTCGCTGACAGAGCCTTCAAGGATGAGGTTTTCTCTGTCAGTGGTAATGGGGGGAGAAATACTTTTTCTCAGGATTTCCACGAGGGAATTGAAAGGGATTGGAGTGTTAAGTGTATTGCCCAGAAAAGAGTTCTTTAAAGAAGCAAAGCAACTTTGGGTGCTCTCTCTTGTTTTCATTTGCTTTAATCTGTGCAGAAGATTAATACTGTGTTTTTTGTTTCTCTAGTGTTTAGTAAAATAACATTTTCTGTTTCTGCTTACTGGGAAAATTGAGCTGTATAAGCATTCTTTTTGCTTTCAATTGGGAATATTTGGAAAAATAACAATTTCACTTTCCTGTAAGATATAGAGACTTAAATGAATATGAGAGTTTTCAACTTCTTGTTTCTGTTAAAATTGTATCCTTAGAAATATAATTTGAGTAACTTAATTTTGTCAGATTCTGAAGACTGGGAATTGTTGTCTTCATGGAAGAATAACCTACAAGAGATGTTTGGCTTGATTGTCTTCCTTGGTAATTTATCCTGGTAACAACTTAGTCATTGATGTGTCTTTTTTCCTAAATATAAATACTTGTGAGATTGCTCTATTAAACTGGAAATGTACAATTGGCATATTTTTTCTTCCTTTTATGTGTCGTAGTAAAATAAAAGCATGTTACTCGGCTAAAGAAAAAAAATTGCATGCCCCCCCCCCCGGCTGAGACAGCCAGGCACTTCGCAATAAATAGTCTCGAGCGCACATCTCTGCATGCCAGTTCAGTTCTTTCTCCTGAATAATGCCTGAAACTGGAAGCTCTGTTTCCTTTCAGTGGAGAATGGTATTTACTACCTAAGCTCTGGGTGTTAGGTGTGTTCATTGCTATTGGAGTTTCACTGCTATCAATCTCTCTGTGGACAAAGCTAGGGAATATATACACACATATGCACACCTTTCCAACCATATACATTGAAAATCATAAATTCTTACTAATATCACCAATTCCAATCTAAGATCATGGGTTCACTCTGGTCTTTTCCTTTTCCATGTTTGTAACTTCTTTTTTTGGCAGTGAGAAACTTGACTTTCATCAACCTTGACATATTTAATTATTTGAGCAATTCTTAGGATCGCCTTTGCCCATGTTTTATTATTTTCCACTAACAACCAAATTACATAAAGCTTTTCTATGGGTTTCCTCTTGAGTTTCCTCAACTTCACTGATTTCTTCATATGCAATTACATCTCTTTAAAAATGTCTATTTGCTGTAAAGTCTTTGATTTCGTTCTTTCCAGCTTTACTGAGGTATAACTTACAAAACCGTAAGATAGGTAAAGTGTACATGCAATAATTTGGTATACATATACATTGTGAAAGTATTCCCCTTCCATTGAGTTAATGAACACATCCATCACCTCACAAATTTACTTATATTGATTTATTTATTTATTATTGGGAACATTTAAGTTCCACTCTCTTAGTAAATTTCAGTTATACAATACAGCATTATAAACTAGAACCACACTGTTATACATTAGGTCCTCAGACCTTGCTCATCTTAGAATGTTTGTACCCCCGTACCAACCTCCATTTCTTTTTTTTCTTTTAAGATTTTATTTATTTATTTGAGAAAGAGAGAGATAACACAGCAGAGGGAGAGAGAGAGAGAGAAGCAGACTCCCCACTGAGAAGGGAGCCCAACCTGGGACTCGATCCCAAGACACAGGGATCAATCATGACCTGTGCCAAAGGCAGACGCTTCACCAGTGCGCCACCCAGGCGCCCCAACCTACATTTCTTATTCCTACATTCTTGTCCTATCTCTTTCCCCAGTGAGTATGAAGATTTTGAATAAGACACTTAACCTTTCTGGTGATCAATATCTTTATTACAAAATTAAGAAGGTTAAATTCTTAGAGTATTATTTTTGAAGAGTTTAAAAATGTTGAATAAATACGAAGTGATCATGTGTGTAAAGATGTATTTCACTCATTAACAAGGAAACCAACAAGATGGTAAACCTCATTCAAAGAGAACTGGGGAGTGCCAAGTATTTACAATGGCTGAAAGAATGAATGCTTGAACAAGACTGCTAATACAGACGCAAAATCGGTTAGTATCCTACAGCAAAATAAAGCTGTAACTTTTGGGTTTATCTTTGCTATGGGACAAAACTCAGGTATATTACTACCAGTTTTCTACCCATTAAGATCTACCCTGACAGAGTTGTACAATACGTGTATACTAAAAAATAATGTAAATATTTTAAATAGTTAAATATGTAAATAAATATTTTCAATAATAAAAAAAAAATACCAAGTCAAAAAAGGTGACCATTCCTAGAGAATCAGAGAATCCCCAGGAGTGTATGCTTAACAGATCCCAGGAGGACACTGAAAGGGCAAGCAGTAATCCCTTCGCTTATTTCCAGGTTTTGGATAATTTTTCTTAACTAAGAGTCCTATCAGTTTTAAAACAAAGCTTCCTTAGGACCATCCAATTTTAAATGAGTGTTTAAAGTGAACAAAAGGGAAACATGCTACTTCTCTGCTTAATCAACTGTCATCTACTACATGCATTTTATGTTATATGAAACCAATATTTCTCCAGGCAAGAAAACAAAATGTTTTCACCCATTTCATATTTTAATTGGGAGGTAATTAAATTTAGTCTGCCCACTTATTAATTTTTTTACATTTTTTTTATTTTAAAGATTTTATTTATTTATTCGACAGAAATAGAGACAGCCAGCGAGAGAGGGAACACAAGCAGGGGGAGTGGGAGAGGAAGAAGCAGGCTCATAGTGGAGGAGCCTGACGTGGGGCTTGATCCCGTAACGCCGGGATCACGCCCTGAGCCGAAGGCAGACGCTCAACCGCTGTACCACCCAGGCGCCCCTAATTTTTTTACATTTTAACTTTCGTTTCTTTTGAAGTCTTTGTTGAAAATACCCTCATGTGATCTTATTTGTGGACACATGGTTTACATTCTTTATTTCTAATAACTTATTGATTCCCCCATTATAAAAATACATAGAAACAGAAATTTTCAGAAGATAGAAAATACAAAGAAAAATTTTTACAATACCCACAGTTCCATTAGCGAGAGATAACAACTTTACTTTTTTTTTTTAATATTTTATTTATTTTTCAGGGAGAGGGTGAGAGAGCACAAGCAGAGGGAGCAGCAGGGAGAGGGAGAAGCAGACCCCCACTGAGCAAGGAGCTCAATGAGGGACTCAATCCCAGGACCCTGGGATCATGACCTGAACTGAAGGCAGATGCTTAACGACTGAGCCACCCAGGCATCCCCAGAGATAACCACTTTAAGAAATGTATTTTTAGCAGGTGAGAATTTTAGTTCCCAGCTCTAGCGTGTGGGAACTGGAGCCTTGCTTGTTGAACTCCAATCAACTGACCGTCTTTCAATGCCTCTTCCTTGATTTGCTTCCTCCCACCCTTGCACACAGTGTCATGCTGTTTCCTCTGCCTGGTTCACTCTTCTCTCCTCTCTCTGCCCTCTTCATTCCTACTCATCTTTCAGATTTCAGTTTGCTTTACTTCCTCAGAGAGGCCTTCTTTGACCCACTCCTCCTTCCCCCAGAGGAGGTGAGATTCTCCTATGATGGACTTTCCTAGCATTGCATATGTGTCCTTCTTAGCACTTGCTACCCATGCAATGTAACATTTGTTTCTGTGATTATTTGACTAATATCTGTCTCCTGCAATATACTGTTTGCTTCACAAGGGCAGGGTCTCTGCCTGGTTTTGCTCACTGCTTTCCCTTTAGCCCATAGCTGATCTTCAATCATATTTTGAGTTGAATATAATATGGCCCATGTCCCCACATGTTGGAGCTGCAAGGAACGTTAATCTGAGGCTATTGCTAAGATTTTCTCCTTTCTCCACAGAATCATCCAGGAATCTGAGACTTGGGAGGAGTCAGGGAACTGGACTGTGGGGTTATTGTCTTTTTCTGTGATGGCTCCTCATTGAGCAATGATGCTTAGATGTACTTGTGTCTCATCTTCTTAGGAAGTGCTGCCCCAAGTAGAACTGCCTTCCACTAACAGCAGTTTCCCATCTTGCTACCCACTAGAGGGACAAATTGCCAAGAAAGAGACTCTTCTCTACCCTCCCATCCTTTCCACTCCAGTCCTCACCTTCTTTTCTGACTCTGAGGAAACTTAAATTTCCTCCTAGATCCAGCTGCTTTCTCCTTTCTTATTCTAGGAACCAACCTCCATCTTCTCCTGACCTGGGAAGAATCCTCTTCCATTGGCCTTTAGAAGCCAATTTTTGTAGAGTAGGATTAGGGAAAGATGCTAATTTAGTTTTTTTAGTTACTGTTATACAGCTATGTATATTTTGAAGCAAAATCGGGGCTGTGTTGTCTATCCTCTCCTATAATTAATTTTCTCCATTTACTGAATTGTGTTTCCCTATATTTTCAAATATGGAGAGCATGATTGAGAATATAGAATTCCCTAGGAAGATGTCACCTAATTTATTTAACATGGCCCTTCATGGTGGGATATTCCTCGTTCCTTAATGTAGCAGGTACAATTTTTTTTTTTTTTAAGATTTTATTTATTTATTTGACAGAGACACAGCCAGCGAGAGAGGGAACACAAGCAGGGAGAGTGGGAGAGGAAGAAGCAGGCTCCCAGCGGACGAGCCTGATGTGGGGCTTGATCCCAGAACGCCGGGATCACGCCCTGAGCCGAAGGCAGACGCTTAACGGACTGCGCTACCCAGGCGCCCCAGCAGGTACAATTCTTTGTGCCAACTTCTAGCCTTGTCTTCTGCTGATGGGCCTCTCATTCTGCTCTACTGTCACACCAAATCATACTGCCCCGGGGCATACCGTGCTTTTTCACCTCCATCCCTCAACTCCTGGGGTTTCCTCAGCTGGAGCACTTTTTTTTTTTTTTTTCCTGGCAGAGTCCTACTTATTCTTCGAACGGGTGCCATCTTCCCCTAATGCTTTCCTTGATGCACCAAATGAGTCTTAGCACCCTTCCTCTGGGCTCCTAAATCATCCACATCATCCCACGAGTCACATTTTCTTGGATTTATCCTCTGTGAATGTTTCAGTCCTCTCTGCTAGATTTTGAAGTCTTTGAGGGCGGAAAGCACAGCACATAGAGATGTTCCAAAAGATATATTGAAGAGACATAGATTAAAGCAAGCACTTTTCCCGATTGTTTCATTTGTTTGAGGTATGTACGGCTTCCTAGGATGGCTTTCAATTTACCTGTTCTGGAATTGTCCTTTGTTTCACTCAATAATGGGGATTTCTAACATTCTTCATCTAATAAATGCCATGATACCCAATCTCCACGGTGTTGATAAATATTTCGGCTTTTTTTATTTCCTTTGCCAGGTAGGCTACAGTTGTAACTGTCTCTTTCACTTTGAGGAAATTTAGATGGGGGTCCTAGTTTCACGGACCCTGACATAACTCCATTTTCCAGCTCTTTTTTCCAGATTCTGTCCTTTTCTGTCAAATATCCATACTCTTCCTGAAAGACAACTATCATATGATTTCTCTCATCTATGGAACATAAGAACTAGGATGATCAGTAGGGGAAGAAAGGGATAAAGAAAGGGGGGGTAATCAGAAGGGGGAATGAAACATGAGAGACTATGGACTATGAGAAACAAACTGAGGACTTCAGAGGGGAGGGGGGTGGGGGAATGGGATAGACCGGTGATGGGTAGTAAGGAGGGCACGTATTGCATGGTGCACTGGGTGTTATACACAACTAATGAATCATCGAGCCTTACATCGGAAACCGGGGATGTACTGTATGGTGACTAACATAATATAATAAAAAATCATTAAAAAAAAAAAAAGAGTAAAAATAAATAAATAAATAAATAAATCCCACAAGAAAAAAAAAATATCCATACTCTTCCTAATAATAATGAGTCTTTCCCTCAATATGTTCTTGTATAAATGCCACAAAACTTCTTGCTTATTAAGTCTTTTCCTGTTTGTAAAACAATTCAATAAACTGCATTTACCAGCTGCTATTCCTCTCAGAATTGTGAGATTTCTTTAATTTTTTAAAATTCTAGTTCTGTGACAAAATATCTGGCTCCTCAAGCTCATGCTGATCATTTTGAATTTCATCTGTTTCATGTTGTTGTTTCCAGTGTAAATTTGAGATTGCATTTGCCTTGAAGACAAAGGACTATACCAAGGATAGAGCATTTCTTTTGTATTTAAAACAATGTTGACATAAATGCTTAATACATATCAATAAATATTGCACTAAATCGGGGTTAGGATAGTTTTAAAACAGCGATGTGAAGTTCTTTTTACCATAGACAGATTTAATTCCATTTTATAATAAATATCTTTGGTTGTTAAGACTTGCTTGGAGGACACTTGGTCATTCCACTACAGGTGGACTGAAATTAAGAGAACATTAGTATCAGTCAAGTGGGGAAATGATAGTAGTTTGGGCTGGAGTGATGGAGGTGGTCAAGTGAAAGGATTTGAAAAACTGAACTGTGATGGTGTGTGTATGTGTGGTGTGCTGGGCGGGAGAATTCCTGGTTTGAATAACTGATAGATGGCAGTTCATTTCCAGAGACTTGTAGGTCAGAAAACTCCACTGCCTAGACAATATGAGGGAAGCCATTGCCAATTTTGGCTCTTTGCGTTCCTCTTTTGTAGCTGTCATGGAGATGCTACCCTGGGTTAATGTCTTCCTACTTTTGGACATACTTACCTTTCTTGGTTACAATCAGATTCCAATTTTTCTTTCCTCTGTTTACTCTCAGTTCACCATGATTTGATTTGGGTTTTCTTGAACATCTTCAAATATTTAAGGACAATTATTTGGGATATGTCATATCTTCAAATGAGTGATCTTTCCTACTCTAATGCTAATTTCATTTTTAGAAAGAAACCTAGTTAAAGTGGTGACTGAGGGTTTCACAGGATAATGGAAAACCCCCACCAAGAGGTAGGCAAACTGCCTCCAAAAAAAGGTGAGTTGTGGTTGCCACCGCGAATTATCTGTAGATGAATAATAACAAAAGGTAACTTTCAGGAAAGGTCAAATGTAACATTGTAATTTATAAATTAAAAATTGAAAAGTCGTAAAAGAATAGGCATTTTGGCCCCCTCCTCTCTCCCTATTGGTTCAAAAACCTCTTAAGTTCCTCAGGTAAAATCTGAAACTGTCCCCCTTTCCACACAAGGTAAAGGCAAGGAGAGATTGGAAAAAAGGCAGACCACTCCATAATGACTAGTGCCAAGTTTAAAAAGCAACGGAACTTAACAGGAGGCTTGTCTTGGTCAGCCACAAGACAGCGATCTCTGCACCCACCTGCTATAATCTTGAGTGTACGCAGAGGCCTTAAAGGGATTTCAGGCACAAAACTGGTTTCGATAACACCTTATTCTGTCAAGACAATGTCCTTCAAGTGGTTCCCGGTACAGGAACAGCGGACAGAAGGTACATTTATTTCAAGAACAGGGGAAAGGGTACGGAACTTCTCTGCCTGGGGATTCGCCCGTGGTCACATCCTCTCCATGACCTTCTCCCACACTCCCTACGCTTAACTTTGTTAGGTGGCCCTGATTCTGTTTAAATGGAAGTTATGCTCTAGGGAACCTGAAGCGGGGTTAGGCTATGAAAAACCATGTGCCTTCCTCCGGTGGAATGCGGAGTAAGGAACGCCTTCGGCTTTTCCGGCCTGGCGGACTTCGCAGACGACTTCCAGAGGCGGTGGGGGGCGGGGAAGACGGAGAGAGGAGCGCGCTACAACCGCATGAGCCCGCCTCCGGAAGGTGCCGCACTGGACTTCCGGGGCCCCCTGGTCCCTCCGGGTACTTCTGCCCCTGCCTCCAGTCGGCCCGCGGAGCGGGAAGTCACGCCCCTTTCACCGCTCTTCCGCGCAGTCTCTCTCCGCTGGCCACGACGGCAGCATGGCGGGCGCGGGATTGCGGGCGGCGCTGGAACAGCGGCTCGGCGCCCTAGCCATCCGTACGGAGGTCGTGGAGCACCCGGAGGTGAGGTGCTTCTGCCGGGACAGCCCTGCAGGACGGGTGGGCTCCGCTGCGGCGTTTCTCGGGCTGGGCCGTGAAGCCCAGATGCCCCAGCGGTAAGGTGCCGCAGAAACGTCCGTTCTAGGACATTTTCCGGGTTCCAGAGCACAAAAGGGACCCGACAGGAACATCAAAGGCCTTTCGGGACTACGATGTTATTGTGAGAAAACAACGTTTTTCTCTTGGAACGATTTGGTCACATTTCAAGAACTTCTGCGTGTTAAACTGGTGTGTAAGTTTGGGTCAGTGTGTCTTTATGGTGTAAGTTACCAGGCGGTAAACCGTCTCTGTAGTGTCAGCGGTGTATCAGGCATCATGCATATAGCAGGACACCAAGCTTAGAGAGTTTGATATGAACATGGATTCATGTATTGATGTGAGGAGTTGCAGACATTTCGCGGAACCAGTGTAACTTGAATGGTGCAGGAGCATAGTAACATAGCTTGAGTAACAGTTAATGATAATAGCTAAATATGGTGATCTTCGAAGGGTTGACAAATGCTTTTAAAATCAACTTTACAAATTTAACATCAAAACTATCATTTTCTCTGACCTTCTTTCCGCCCATATAGCACAGTTACTCTCCCTCTTTACCTGTGCCTGTTGCCAGCTCTTCTGATGTTATTAGTCCAGGTCCCATTCGGGTCTCATTCCCTGCCCATGATCTCAGCCTCATTGTGGTTATATATTTGTAAAGCGGAGGTTGTCACGTGGTCTGGATGTAATGGAATGCTAAGGAATAGGAATCTGGGCTGGTGTAAATTTTCAGTACCAAAAGTTTAAAGAAAAAAAACTTGAGTAGGAGTGCTTGGCCAGCACATTGGAAAAGAGAACTGGCCTAAGAGGTCTTGAGATGAGGGATTGAAATGGCAAGGTGTATTATTTGGTAACGGGCTGGGAATGAGTCCCTACCAGTCACATCCATGGCATTGAGTACTCCCTACCTTTGCTGTTTTTACCCAGCAAGCAGAGTATGTGTACATGCACATTTTTGACATTTTCATGTGCTATTTTTCAGGTGTTTACAGTTGAAGAAATGATGCCCCATATCCAGCATTTGAAAGGAGCACATAGTAAGAACTTATTTCTTAAAGACAAGAAGAAAAAAGGCTATTGGCTGGTTACAGTTCTTCATGATAGACAAATTAATTTAAATGATCTTGCCAAGCAGTTAGGTGTTGGGAGTGGAAATCTTCGGTTTGCTGATGAAACAGCCATGCTGGAAAAACTAAAAGTTGGCCAAGGCTGTGCCACACCTTTGGCACTCTTCTGTGATGATGGAGATGTGAAATTTGTTCTGGATTCAGCTTTTTTGGAAGGTGGACATGAAAAGGTGTACTTTCATCCAATGACCAATGCTGCAACCATGGGATTGAGCCCTGAAGACTTTCTCACATTTGTGAAGAAGACAGGACATGATCCCATAATACTAAATTTTGATAAAAACAAATAAGTGGGCTGATATTTAGAATACATTTATTTCCGAAAGCTATTTTTCTTATTTGTAATTTATAAAAAGCATTAAAACTGATAAGAATATTTAGCACCTTGGTTTGGTGACTAAATCATTTTAGGAGGAACATTTCATCTAAAAGGAGCTGCTTTTATTTTTTAAGTAATCTCTATACCCAAGGTAGGGCACAAACGCACAACCTTGAGATCCAGAGTCACATGCTGTACTGACTGAGCTGGCCAGGCGCCCTATAAAAGAAGCTGCTTTTAAAAAGATATATTGAGGTAGTTTTAGTCAATTCATAGAGTCCACCTCCCATTCCCCATTAGCACTATTCATTACAGGAATTCCTTCAGCAATTAAGAGGAAATTAACAACAAAACTAAGGCTAGGTAAGATTACCTATCTTATATCTTCTTTAGGGTGTTTACTTGAAAAAAGCAACTTGCAAAAACAGCATATGTAAAATTATACATATATCGTACATATAGGGAAAAAATAAAAAGGGATATAGGAATATATTAAATTGTTGATAGTGGTTCTCTTTGGGGAATGAAGATTAAGGAAAGATTTGTTTAATCTTTTGAGAGGTTAGAAATGTGACCACACTTCCTGTTCTGTAGGCTGTATTAAATTTTACTCATCCCCCCCTTCAATTGTGGCATCTGAAACAGTGTAAGAACTCAGGATTATGTACTGTCAGTTCTATAGAAGCTAGTTGAGAAACATACTTTTTCGATTAAATTAAAACAAAGTCTTCATTAGTTGAAGGGCTGAGGTAGACTATACTATAGAAATAGTCTAGAGATCTTGTAAAGAAAATTCTCTTATTTTCCTCTGGTACAATCAAATGGGATAGTCGTGAGGTAACCATATTTTACTAAGTTTGGTCACTCAAAAGTAACTTCCATCTGGTAGTGATAGTGTAACCAATTTGTGTTACTAAAAGGAAAATAAAAGTAAAAACATTATTTCTTGATATATAGGATTAGAAACTACAAGTCTACTCATGGCCAAATTTCTATAAAGAATGAATTTAAGAGATGTGGGGTTAGTAAATATTTTCTATAAATGATAACTTATTCTAAGGTGCCATGTTACTTTTTACCTGCTGTTTACTACATCTCTAAGAGGAAATTTTAGGTTGCTTTGCACATAAAATGAATGTTTAATGAATAGAATCAAAGACTGAGGACAGTAGACCATGTCCTTCCCATCTTATAGTGAGAACAGGCTCAGAAAGACTAACTTGCCCCAGAATACACAACTGGTTGCCTCCTCTAACATTCTGCCTCCCCAAAATCTATAAATGAAAATGAAAGACACTGCTTTGTGCAATATATTGTATTTAAACACCTATGTGGGGATTAACAGAATTGATAAGATTCTATTCTTTTCCCAAACCTCCAATACTCATCCCTAAAAGATTTAGAAAGAATCATCTGAACAAGGTTATGGGTTGTGTCTGAAAAAAAGGTTTTCCAGGGCAAAGGGAAAGGAAAGATGATACTTAACTAAATTATATGTTACAATTTTTAAATGATTATTAACCACTTGTTATAAAAGTCACCTCTTTGTTTTATTTTATATCAATCAGTTTAAGTGAATGTTAAACCAACTTAATTTTTTAGGAGTAATACAGTTAAAACTAAAATGAAAAATAATGAAATGTTTTTAAAAAGACATATCAAACCAATGATGGTTTGTTAGGAACTGGCTTCCTGTGGTTGATAATAGGTATTACCAAGTAATAATCACTGCCATTCAACTCCAAATCCCTCAGTAACATTACTTTTAAAGGAAATGTTACAGCTTTTATATTATTTGATTTGGTATTTAATAACAATTTAAGTACAATGGCAAACATTGAAAGAGAACCCTTGGTAGAAAAGAAAAAGACAATTTAAAATCAGGTTTTGTTAAAGGGTGTTATAAGTGCAACTTTATCCATAAGCATTCCTTTTAAGGCATTTTCATTGTCCAGATATCTCAACATGTACATCAAGGTTTATATCACAAAATGGGCTCCTTTTGTATTACTCATTCAAGGCTTAAAGAAAAAATACATCTCAGGACGAAATGTAGCAGAAAAGAAAAGCACAAAAATTCACTTTTCTCATAAAAGTAACTTAAAATACAAAGTCACTTAGCATACATTATTACTCCTCATTGTAATTCCAGATTTGGTACAGTATCTTTTTCACCTCCTGACATAAACTGTAAAGACAGTGCAGGCTGTAATACTTCATTTGTGAGGTGGCTGCAATTCCGTCCGTAATATGCACAGTGATTTTTTAATAGGCTCTTACCATGCCTTGCATGAAAGGTGCTACATACAAACCTGTTACATGAACTCTTTGGTAACCACCAGTTCAAAGACGTGGACCAAACCTTTCCACATGGCCAGATTTGAAGCACTTTATTGGAGCTCTTTGCGGAAGCCATTACCCTGTATATTAATTCTTCAGTTTCCTTGGGGTGGGGGGTGGGGGTGGGGAGTGGGTGTTAGGTGTTGATTTAGAAGACAGCCAGATAAAAGCATGTCAGGCCCCA
This sequence comes from Ursus americanus, assembly GCF_024610735.1. NCBI lineage: Eukaryota > Metazoa > Chordata > Mammalia > Carnivora > Ursidae > Ursus > Ursus americanus. Next base: position 23,154,182 of record NC_142133.1, read on the forward strand.
GTCAGGAAAGTGGCCCCAGTAAGTTTCTCGGTAGCCATACTATTTTGTTTGGCAGAAGCCGTTTATCTAAGGGAAAGTAACTTCCTACTAAGTTTGCTTCTGAATCTTTTGGAGAAAGTAAAATATTCATGGGGTGATTATCTAGTCCTTTCTTGAAATTGTATGAAGGTGATGAACATAACTGAGAGTATTCCTACTTTTATGGTCTTAAGTGTTCCCCCTTGTTTGTCTCTAACTGCACTTTCTCAGGGTCAGCCTCCTCAGACTCAGTGCTATATAGGCTGCCCCTAAGCATGTTCTATGTGAAGCAATAATGTGCTGCTTAAGTCAACAGGTTCTCTATTTTAGGACATTAGTGTTCTGGAAAGGTCAAGCTGTGGTATGATTCACCCTCACTGGGCCACTTCCTACTCATTAAATTCCAACTTTCAGTAATTGTCCTGGGATGTGTCCTAGTTGTGCAAATTAGATGCTAGTTAATATAAATCTAAGTTACCCACTTACTGTATTTAGCTAAAACATAACTTCTATATTTACTTTCAATTTATCCACCTAAAAATGAATTTACATTTTTTACATGCAAGTATCTCTAGACTGCCATGATGCCCATTATCAACTGGATACTTGAATCTAGGGAGTCACAAGAGAGATGTTTCAAAGTCTAGAGAATAAGTTTTAAATATGTCTGTTGTGCAATAGTTGTATTTTAGTAAGAATCCTTTTTATTTACATTTACATAGCACCTTTCATCCAAGAGTTTAAAAGTGATTTAATTTTACAGCATTATTTGGCGGCAAAACCTAAGTTAATGGTGGCATTAAGTCCAAGTTCTCTAAATTCCTTTTTGATTTCTGGTCAACTATACATGCTGTCTTTCTTTTCATTAAGTCTTTCTGAAAGTAGACTATGAACACAATACTGCTAACTGGCCTACCAAAAAGAGAGGGAGGGAGGGAGAGAGAGGGGAGAGGGGGAGGGAGAGAAAAAGAAAGAGGGAAAGAAGACAGGGAGAGAGAGACACACACAGTTCTCATGGCTACTAGGTTAGTGATGAAACACATAGTTCCTAAACCACACACTATGAATATGGAATTATTCCAAAAAGATTTTTAGAGCTGGTAATGAGAGCCTAAGAAGTATACCATTAAAATAAAAAAGTCATTATCTTTCTCATTTCAGACCTTTAAGATTATTCTGATATTTATGTTAAATAATGAATTGGCATTAATAAGTATCAATGCATTTTTTGATTTCATAAGAAAATAAAACTGTGATATAAAATTGGAGCTACAAAAAAACTGATGTATCCCTGGGTTAACTAAATCTACTTTTTTTGTGCTTCTTTCAAATGTTTAAGGTAACAAATGCATACAAATATTTCAAAAGTACCAATAACAGTTACCAACTTTAATGTAATATTATAAAGGACAAAAACAGAAAAGTTCTTATTAATACGTGATAACCTTAAAAATAAATGAGTTCCTGGCAAAATGCAGATCATAGTAAATTATTTACATTTTTTTGCCATAAGAAAACTTCTTAAGCAACAGTCAGCTCTCATGTTAAAAAAAAACAAACACACATACATAACCCAATACTAAAGAAGGGAAATGAATTTAAAACATAACAGCATTATCTTGGGAATGCAATTTGCTGGAAAACCACCTTACTAAAAAAGTTTCAGAAAAACTCTTTTTAATTACCTTGGATCCATGTGTGAATGCTTAGTGTTGCTTAAAGGGGAATACGGAAAGATTAATATTACTGTAAATTTTTATAGCTCCTAGTTTTCAGATTTATCTTATAAACTGAATTTCTTTTGCAGTGCATCAAAATAATTGGCTAAAAAAAAGAATACCAACACATGCAGTCTGCTAACCAAATAAGGCTCTGACATGCCAAAACAATGTTCTCTGTATCTTGATATATAGTACATTCCACAACATACTACAGCATTTAATTTAGATTTACACAACTAAATATAAATGGCTAGATTTTGGCTAATACTTAGTAGAAGCATTAAGCAAACATGGATAAATTCATAAACAAATGACGAAAGAAGTAGATTGTTCTTGGAGTACTTCTTGGAACCTTAAAACACTTGGTCCTTAGTGAGAGAATATCCTTTATTCGGTAGATCTTATCAACACAGTGTATAGTAAGTCCTAAAACCTTCTAAAAATTTTGGCAGTTGACTCCAGTAGTGCTCCTTGATTCAAGGAAGGAATGAAGGTTTTGTATTTCTTGCCTGCTCTAGTCACGATGGATTGTTTAAAGTCTCCTTAAAGATTTTTAAAATGATTCCTATAGTTGGGTGTCTTGTTACTTCAGAAATAAAGGCTTCCCACTGAGAAACTGAAGGACACTTTTCTCTCTGTATTTAGTTGGAAGGTAGAAAGAAGAAAGAAAATATAAGAAAAGCTTGAAGATAAGAGAGAGATATAAAACACAGAGCAGCCACTATTAGAACAACATGCACCAGTTATTTCTTCTATAGGAATGAGAGAGTGACAGAAAGTCAGAGACAATTTTTCTTTGGCTCTTCATATAAAAGATATTTAAATTTATTGTTTATTCTCAATTATCAAAAACACTGTGGGAAAGTTGTATTCCTACCAAAAAAAGAAAAAAAGAAAAAGACTTCAAATTAAAAAAGGAATTCCTAAAACATTATTGACAAGTAAAATTAAATTTAAGAAAAAACAAAAAACAAAAAACATTTGTTTCCTGCACTGACAGGCAAAAACTTAAAGCAACCAATAAATCTTGCTTGACTAGTAAGTAGGACAGAAAATCATGAAATAAGCAAGCAATATTTACATCTGTTAATGCAATGTGCACTTATTCTTATAAGTAACACGGTTAGTTTGTATAAATGAGACTAATCCCATTTACATTTAAGCAAGGAACTCACCACTTGGCCCACATGTCATGTAGTGGGAAATAGAATTAGGAGCTTTGTTGCTCCCTAGACCTGCTTTTTGAATTTCTGCTTTCTTGTACTTTGTCCACATCTGCAGGAGAAAAGCATTTCATGTTACTTAATCAAAGGTTAAACATAATGTAATTCATGAAGTTAAGAAACTAATGAACTCTTGTTGAGTAGGGCAAGGAGAAAGAATCTAACTCTGGGAAATTTATTAATCTGATAGACATCTTATTACTTAAAGACTGTTGTATTTTAAAAGCTGGAAATAATATACTTATGTCCTTTTAGTAGCATCAGATAGGTTTACTTGCTATGTTTATTTACTAAATGGTCACAAATAGTTTTAAAGTACAAAATAATCTTGCATGTTGCCACAGAAACATCCACAATGAAGTATTTGTTTTATTTACTGAGAAAAATTTTATAATATGCCTACTTTCACTGTTACAGCTAAAACTGCTTTGGTCAAAGGGGACCCAATTCTTAACAATGTCAGTTTACAATGTCAGACAAATAATAAGGGTATGATTTCTAGAAACCCAGGGTAGGAATGTGAATGCTACTCAGTGTCATCTAAAATCAGGGTACTGAATCTCCAAATAGTTTTCCAAATATTCCTTTATGAAATCGTAGGATATTTATGGAGATGTCTTAGAGGAAAAAAGTGCAGCTGCTCGCCTGAGTCAGAGTTGGTTAATTTTATCTTTAAAAACAATAATAAAAAAGTTAAAATACTGGTGCATCTTTGTAAGACTTATAGCAAGTGGTACGATGATTTTTTAAAGTTTGGGAAACACTGGCTGTATATAATTTCTAAGGTTCTTCCCATGCTAAATATTTGATTCCAAGTGCTATGAAGAAAACATAAGGAAGAAACTGGTATTTTGAGGAAATTTTACGACTCCATAGCCCTGGTGATAGTCTCTGGAGGAAGTCTAGCCTGTTTTCTCACAGACAATCCTCAAGACACATGGACATGGTATGGATCTGTCTTATATGCACAGTGTATATGTTCCTTTTGAAAACATGTTATACTATAAACTATAGCCATATGTATTGGAAATACTGTTTTCCTGTAAGTCTAATTTTGTAAAATAACCACACAGTTTTAATATAATAGGACATGATTTCTCAATGTATTTTGCATAAATAAATTTAATATGTTTAATTTAAAGTATGTGGCCAGATTTATAATATGTAAAGAGTTGAAATGGTTATAATTATTGACTCAAAGTGGAAAAGAAGTAACACTAATCATTACATTTTAATCATATGTGGCCCCCCAACTAATCTCACTTATATTTACCGTTAAGTTTTATTATTGTTATAAAAAAAAAGTAGAGATGCCAAAAACATTTTTAATGTTAGGACTAGCAGTGAAACAACTGATAAGACAGATGTATTATTCATGGACAAAATATATTACGTCGTACTAAAAAATATGAAAATTTTCTGATTGTGCTTACGTGATTATTTGCAGTAGAACCATTTTAGTAATAGCTGGCTGTGAGAAAAGAAGCATAGTCAAAGATAAAAAGGGAGAGGGCCTAGCCCCCACAATGATCTTGTGTATAAGTACTAGAGAATGCCTTAATTTAAAGGAGAAATTTTGTTAAGCAAAGATTCTCTATGGATTCTATTTCCTTTGGCCTAATTAATAATAACTTAATGTAACAATATGTATAAAATAGTGATTTCCTCCCCATTTAGAAAGTTACATTTCAAAGCATTCTTTTCCAGATGCCAGGCTGAGTTATTAGCAGTAATATTTAGACTGAATCAAACTGGCAAAAACATTCCAGAGAAAGAGCTAAGATCTCCTCCAGGAGTAAGTGAATCAGGGTTATGGCTTTGTTTTGTTTTTTTTTAAATTCTGGGAGTTAGAGATTCAAGTTTAGCTGATTTTGCTTTAAAAGTGCTACAACCACAGCAAGATAATTTTAAAGTTTATGACACTGGAGTCAGAGTTAGAAAATATTTTCTTTATCTTATATGTTATTTTCTTAGCTAAAAGTTGGTATTTATTTGTAGTTCTAAAATTTGTTCCACTAAAAACACACTTGTTTATTTAAATTCTAATGTTAGTTTTATTTTAGCACAATGTACTCATTTAAAAAGCTGTTTTAAGGAGACACATATAATTTAATAAATACAGAAGCAACAATCTTCACTACTTTTTAAACTTACTACCTTTTTTGAACAGAAGTAAAAATGCAAATTTCCAACACATTGAGTATGATTTGATTTATTTCTCTTTGACTCTATATAAAAAAAGAACTGGCAAAACTAATGTATTAACTGATTCCAAGTAAAAAAGTCATCTTGAAGGAAAGATGGTCCTTGAGCTCTTACATTTATCAGATGAAGGAGAGTGAAGAAACAGAATTAACACAAATGCTCCTAGTCACTGTATAAGTAACGTGTAAATCTGATGGGGTTTTTAAAGAAATACATTAGATTTATGAGTATCAATGTTTTAAATCTGAACAATTTTATAAATATGGGCAGTAGTTAATATTTACTACATAAAGTGTTAATGGAGTTACTGACTATATCCTTGGAAATAAAACAGCAGGACAGAAACGTAGTTAAATGGCAAAAGAAGATGACATCTTTTTACACAGTATGTGTGCAACAGGAAGTGCACATTCTGGGGGAGGAAAGGAATGAAGAGTGAGGAGGAAGAGAGGGAGGGAAAGGGAGCAAAAACGGAGGGAGGGAGAAAATGAGCATTCTTTTTTAGGAGCAACAAGGTAAATATGACTTGGAAATGTCTTCTTGGTAATTATAGCATGCAACTATCTTAATATGCTTCCAGGTATCAAAGTAACAATCTTGTATCTGGTGACAAGAAATGTGAAAGAGGAACATGTATTGTTAAGGTTTTTAAAGTCATGCAGAAAGTGTACAATGCAATTAATATTTCATGCAGGCTTTGGTGTGATTACACATTCATATTTATACACATGCCATCATGTACAAGTCAATACTATGCCACAATTTAAAAATAAAAATGTAAGCCTAGCCAAATTATACTTTTCAACAGCAGCTCTTCAAATCAGATTAGAAAAGCACAGTGCATATCAAGTAACATCAGTATTATATTGTGCAGTTTTGATCAAACACAACCATACTCATACCAAACAGTCTGATTATCCTCAGAAACCAACAGTGCAGCTTCTGTGTCATCAGGATAGAAGCATGCAGAAGTGATAAGATTACTGCTATCTGCAGAAGACTGTGGGTTACTGTTACTAAGGTTCTGATTATCAGAAAACTGTTCATTATCTTTCTTTGCAGCTTTATCCAAAGAGGCAGAAGACTGATCAGTTACTCTGGTGATTGGCCTGGGAGGTAACCCACTTATGTTACTAACTAGTTCCGTATTCAGGGATAAAAATGGCTGAGATGGATGAGCCACAGTAAATGACTCTATGCTATCAGCTGATATTCCAAATGCATCATTTGACATAGTAATAATGGCAAAAGTTTGGTTTGGAAAATGTGACTTTTCTGTTCTGGAGTCTCTAGCCTGGGCATATAGAGACTTGGGCTTATCTGTAGCTAAATCATTTTGTGCATGAGAACCTACAGCATGGGCTGCAGTGTGAAGTGTATGAGAGGACCACTGGTGTAAAAGGTACTCACTAGAGGCTGCAGTGATGTTGCTATCAGCAGTAGCTGGTGGTGAATCGACTGATACAGGTAGTCTACTGTCCTTGGTCAAAAAATCATGGATGCTTGTCCTTCGAGTAGTTCCTTCGGCAGTAGAGATCACACTGCTTGCACGAGGTAAAGTGGCATAAGGATTGCTATCTTTTGATTGTCGTGACAGAGAAGTTTCTTTTACTAATTTTATCTTTCCTTGAGTGCCTAGTGTAGGTTTTCCTGGAGAGCTAATGAAGTAGGCATCTTCAGTCTTTCGAGGACTGGGTCTCACAAATTGTTCAGGCTTATTTGTCCGTCTATCGTAGAAGTCTCCTGGGGTTTTTCCACTTACTGACCTGGCCAGACCACAGCTAACTGGTTTGTTTTTTCCCAAAAAGTCAGAAGAAACAGACAAACTTTTCATTACTTCATCTAAAAGATTCTCTTGACTTGAGGACTTTATCTGTTAAAAAAGATATCACAACACATTAGTGAATGCAGCCAAGCTTTTACTTTCCTGATATAGCAGACTGTATGATATAAAATTGCTAAGCACCCCTTAACTTAAAAAGAAGCTCTACAGTTCAGTCACAGAAATTTAACTTGCTGTGTCGATCTAAATTAAGGTCCTACTTAGATAAAACTAACCTGTATTGAGGTAAGCTTGTTGCTTTCTTCCAAAAACTGCTGTAGAGTAACAACTTCACTTCCAGGGGAACCAGTTTTGATCTTGTGATGTGCTCGACTCTCTAATGATTCAGGCATTTTGTGCTGGAGCATTGGACTTGATCTGGTCTGTCTTTTCAAATACTGGATTGGACTGCTACCACTGCTGGACCAAGCCTCATGATCATGAAGCAGGCTAAATTCTCCACTGCTGTGGCTTTGTGGCCTGCTTTGGATATTAACTGCACCTGCTTTTGGAGTAAATGGTGTGTTAAGAGTTCGGTAATAGAAATGAGATTAAAACTATGTAAGTAATAACATTTGTTGACTGGATTCTTATGAATAGCTAAACTGACTTTCAAGCTTTATTTAGAAATGCCTCGTGAACTGTATTCATCATTGTCTACCCTAGTTTCATTTTGACAAATATTTTAAGTTCTACAAGGGCAGAACTTGCTTTCACCATTACGCTCAGAGCCAAACTACAAAGCAGGCACTCAATACATTTGATGAATGAGTGAATAAAAAAATAATACATTTTAAAAAATTCAGGTTCAAGTAACTGTAAAACACCTCACGGTTTAGAACAAAACACAATTGTATGGATTTTAAATTATTTCAGAACGTTAAAACCAGAATACAAATTCAGATGTTAAAAATTCTAATTATTTGCTTCTCTATGAAATCTTCATTCCTTATTTGAAGGTTTCTCTGTTCATCCTGAATGAATAATCTTAAAGAATTTTTAAAAAATTTAAATAGCAGGCATATAAAGGAAAATCAATGGAGATATGATAAAATTACTTAGCAAGTTCTAGTCAAAATATAAAATGAAGTATGTTTTACATTTTATTCTTTAATGTCTGAATCATCTGCTTGCTCTGCTTTCCACTGTTGGTATGTGGCTACACAGCCTTAAAAGACTCAATTGAGGTTGAGTAACTGTATAAAATGCAAATTACTAGTTCTGGAAAAAAGCTCCCTAATGTTTAATGCTATTCCTTATGTGGATTCTAACTGACAGCAAACTGTATACATACAGTATCATGATGGAAAATACAACTTTCCATGCTCTCCTAATCATAGAGAGTAAAACGGGTCATGAAAGAATTTGGCTCAAGTTATATAACATTTTACAGAAGGAAGATTTTCTTAAATTTTCAAATCAGAAAAGAAATACTTTGTATTTTCAGACTAAATTTTTCTACTGTATATAAAAACATGATTATAGAAATAAAAAAAAATCCCTAAAAAAAAAATCCCTTCTTGAGATCAGATATTTCAGACCACTGCAACAGAGTCATAGCATTAATGATAAAATTACAACTGAGACAAAATGATTTTATAATACAAAAAGCAACAGAACACATGCATTATAATTTGGCAATTCTGGACTATAGAGAGTAACTACTTTAACCAATTTTTATAATCTATTAAACAATTCCAGAACCCGAGTAGGCAGTATACCTTTTCAGGGAAAAAGTACTAGTCAAGGCCTCTAGCATTTACATAAAAACCTTACCTTAGAATGCACATTAAAAAATAGAGAAAAAAAACTTGAATTCTTTATATAAGCTATGTGCATCCATTTGTCTGTTATACACAAACACAACTGTCTTCTCGAATTAAAAAAATTATTTCCCCTTATTTCATGAATAAATTAAGCTAAAAGTATTTCTAAAACACTTCTGTAATGGGAGTTCATGGTACATGCCTCATGAGAAAATTAAGGACAACCATTTTTATGACGAAGACAAAATGTAAGAAAAATAAGGACTTACATGAAGTTAAAAATTACATAAAAATATTTTATTTGTGAAGATGAAAAATGGCAACCAAAATTACTGCTCCTGTTTTTACATTTATATACATTGTATACACTGTATTACAATGTAAGAAGTATAAAATGTTCCAAGGAACTATGCATAGGTGATTTGGATTTCATACTTTACTCCAGAAACTTCATCAATCTTCTAATTATAAAATCTGGAAATGGATGGACAATATTAATAAATTTACCTACAGCATACCTTTGACTTCATGGAGTGAAGCATTATTATTACTATTGCTAGTGGATGTTCTGCCACTATCAAGGCTGGCTGGTCTTGAAGCTAAATGAAAAGATCAGGAGACAGTGTGATAAAACTCCTAGCTAATAACATTGAACTTTTACATTCTGATCACAGAATGCTCTGAGGAAGCAATCATGCATACTGTCACAGGCTGAGCATGCCCAGAGTTGAATCTTACAGACTAGAGAGCAAAAGCATTTCCAGGTAGTTCAGTTAGATACTTTAGAATAAGACTCTTCTGAAACACTAGTTGAGATTCCAAGAAAAGAAAATAAAGTGCATATTTAGTTTTGGAAATGATTTCTAGATGGATACCAAAACTGTTCTGGTTGAGTAGAATGACATGCCAAAAAAAAAAAAAATGCTAGTGATTAGGTCACTTACAACAGATCAGACAAGGAACCCTGCACACTGCAGAGATGCCACGAACAGGAGGAACATGAGCATCTGCAGAGTTAATGTCCTGCATTCCTATCCGTACAAGGGGAACAATTGCACAGTTAACATGACCCTACCCCGTTTCTTAAAATCCTGCTTACATATGAAATTCCCTCAACATGTTATCCATTTATTATTAATAATTTAGCTTGGTAAGATATGGTTTTGCAGATCTCTCCAAAAAATTAAAAATCTGAAATGCTCACCACTGCAGAAAATGTGGTCTCTTAGAGTTCATCCTTTATCAAACTAAATATTTTTTAAACCAACGGTAAAATGTGTTTCTCATAACTTTAACCTTATATCAAAATGGCAAAATTACCTTCGAGCACTGTGCAGGCATACTTTATAAATGACCTTGACCAAGAGAGAGACTACTTAGATGAAGCAACAACCTTAAAAAGGGGCAAAAGGGAGTATTAGGTTTGAAGAAATGACAGAAGTAGCAGTGAGATGCAGGTTAGAGAAAACATGCTTGCTGGCAATGCCACATTCACCAAATCAATGCCAGAGCCTCAGCATTCCCATTCTGTATGGAATATGTACTCTCTAAGTAAAGTTCATATCTTACCATGAACTCTTGATCCCGTACTAGAATCATCACTAATACCTTGTGGACTTATGTCTTCAAAGGATGTAGTATCTACATAAAATAGCAAAATGGATATAAAAATGTTTTTATACAAAAAAATTATAAAATTTCATATATGCAGACATGGATATTCTTTTTCAATCACATGTAATACATCTTGATTTAACTTATTTCATAGACTTAACCAGAAACTGGAACTAGGAATAAGAAACAGAATAGCTGTGATGAGAGTTGACTCGCTTAACACAGAAGCAGTGAAACAATCTCCCCAAAGACCCTGCAAAGCAAAGCAAGAGCCGGGGTTGTTCTATGTGGTTGTCTCTGTTTGAAGTTGTAGTGTTTTTAGTTTAGTTTTTATTTTAAAGCTTCTATCATCACTTTTTCCCTTTCTCACTCTTTACTTGGCTTATTTTTCCTTTTCTTGTTAGTTCATTAGCTGTTTATTATGAAAGGCCTAGGAAAGATTTTAATTATTTGTATATTTAAAATTTTTGAAATGATTTGAAAATTCTCTCAAAATGAATCCAGACTGTTTTGGTAAATTATTTCAGGTTGTTGCTGTCAAAAAAGTATACATGGAAAAGTCAAATTAAAATTCCTGTTGCCAACAGTTACACCACAGTGCAAAGAGCAGACGGCCTATACCTTTATTATTAACCAACTGCTTGGATCTGAAGCCTGTAGAAGAGTTGACAGTTGAAAAGTTGATGGCTGTAGTAGAGAAGGCCATAGCTCCCAATTCTTTTCTCCTTTTACCCGTTGAAATATCATCAGGAACCTCCAAATTTTCAGTACTACCTGTCCACTGTCCTCCTGCTAGGACCATGGACTGCACCAGGTCATTCATGGCTGGGATGCAAATGAAAGCAAATGAATCAGCATGGTTAATGTATCTGCTCTTACTTCTATCTTGTATTATAAATGATCTGGTTTTTGTCTATGGATTAATGCAAGTGAACATCAAAGACTATAACCACAAGGTCATTCAATTATGACATGCATTCAGCTGAATGAAATGAGTAGGCCAAAGGCTGATAAACTTCAGTAAATATTTTTATCCCACCTCCACCCCCTTTAAAGATAGGAAAAGGAATTTTACTCTGTACAACTGCCATGCTTTTGCGCAGTGATGTGCAATATAATTAGAAGCCTTCATAATGTGGTTTTGTGATGACAGAAATGGAATGAATAAAGGTAAGATGGAGAGCAGTTCTTATACAGCATCATTATTGAAAATGACAAAGAGTCCTTGGTCAGAGCAGGTTACTGAAGAAATCATTCATTTTATGAATCAAATAAGTATACCATTCAATAAACACCTGAAAGAGATGATATCCAAAGTGACATTTAATTTGATTATGTAATTAATTACCCATACCACTTTAAAAAAAACAGAGTATTAATATATAAAGAATGACAAACGTTTTCAAGGGTTACAGGCCATTTTATTTATTTATTTGTTTAATTTAGTTCATTAAGAAAATAAATTCCTAATGCTAAAGGTTTTGTTATATCTTAAGTAAATTTCTTTGGGAAAAAAAATCTCTATGGCATAGAAAATTAAAGTTTTTTTTTTTGTTTTCTGCCAACTTTTAGAAGGCACTGGAAAATTATATTACATGTATGACTAAACATATATGCATGTATATGTATCAGTGAACATACATATAATGCGAATTCAGTGCCAGTTTTGAAAAAAAAAATTCTTCCAGCTCCTTGAATTAGAGGAAGACTGCACTTTGCAAAATAAGAAAATTGGCACAGTCCAGAGAAAGGTTAGTGAAAAATTAGTAATGGAAGCCAGTGTAGTCATTTGAAAGAAGCTGAACTGTCATAAAGTCTTACACATGGAACGACGGTAGCAGGCCTTCATTTTGTCTTTATCCTTCGGTCTGTTCCTCAAAAAGGGCAGTCTTTTCAGTGCAACCACTTTAATGTCAGAGCATGAGGAAAAACAGAAACAGAAAAAATGAAAGAAAAAAGGGAGAAGAACAGATGGGAGTTAAATGTTGAAATTAAGGACAGAAATGAATGTCTGAGCTTCAGCTATGTATGCTATACTAAGCTATTATTCTCATGCTGCTGAGTGATAATGAAATATGAAATATGTACTTTGACACTTTAAAATACTTGGAAAGCACTGAAGACAATGATGAGGAACATATACTTTGAAAGCTTGGATTGGCTAAAGTCCTACAAATACAGGAACTGATTAGAAGTATTTACTGAAGGAACACTTTTCCTAGTTAAGTTGTAAAGGTATACCTTTAAAATTAGGGCTATTGGTGGGCCACAGTATACAGGATGAAAATGTATAAGGCTTTTCAATCCTCTATTTTAACTTTTTAAATAAAAAGACTTCATCTTGGAAAAAAGTTACTCGGGAAAATGCACATTTTACGAGAGTATTCTAGTAATAAATATTAACAAAAACTAGGGTGCCCAGGGAATGTTTAAAACAATCTAAAGAAACTTTACAAACTTTCATTATTTTCTTAAACTTAAACAAAGAAAATAGGTGATTTTGGGGGGGGGGTTAATTTGAATTCTGGTGCATTATTTAACAGCACCATGAAAATATTCTTCTGAACAAAGTCTTCCAAAAGATGACATGAGCAATTACATTTATTCCATTTTGCGAAAGCATGGGTGGGAAAAGAGAAAAGCTAGCACTAAGCTCTGTTAAAGCTAAAAGATAAGAGGCACCCTAATGCAAGCAAAAATGACAGAGAAATGTGTACTCATAACATTTTTAGCTATTTTGAAGGGCTTTTTGGGTGAGTTTGTTAAGAAAAACAAAGGTAGCACTGTGCAGAAAAATTCTGTAAATGAAAATTAGGGTTATAAATGTAGGAGGTGTCATTACCATAAAAATTAAAATGCTCACTAGAGTCACTAACATTCTTGAGTTATATTTTAACAAGATTCAAATACAGAAAACTGTTACACCTTTTGGAACTGCAATTTAGGAGTTAGGGAGAGGATGTGAATAAAGACTTAACAGCATACTGTACATAGCCTTACTAACTATACTCCTTCTCAAGGTTTGCCATCATCTTGTAAGTAATCAAAAGTTCTTCTCCATTAAGGAGAATGCAATAGACATACAGCTTTTTAACTTATTTGACTGCTATTAGGAATAGTCATGATTCATTTAGGCTTTTAATTTGACCTATTTCTTTTCTAGCTTGGTAAACACAGCTGTTTTTAATGATTAAAAAGAAATGAACTGAAAGCAATGTAAAAATGGACACTTAGCTAAAACAAAGCTGAGTGGTTGCAGCATGCACGTGTTGTCTTGTTTAGATACTTCTGTTTCAACTGTTTTCCAAAGACTGCTTTACTGACAGACAGGATAAAAGGAGTTTTAAATTTGCCAGTGGTGGAATATGATCCTTCTTATATCAACTAGTTTGTAGATATACAATGTTCTTTTTCCAACATGCTGAACTTCGGGAACATTAGCATTGCTGGGTTTTGTTTATTTAAAACATTCTAAAACTGAACAACTGCAGGAAAGGAGAATATTACTGCCTTCTGATTCTTATTCTGGATGTTCCAGTAGGGAGTATGAAAGAATGTCAGCCTTATATTAAAAACAGACAAGTTGACCTCAAAAAGGACTGCTGTGCCTTTCTTGTGTTACATTATCATATCTGAATTGAAATATCTTTCTTTAGGGTGCCTGGCTGGCCCAGTCGGTAGAACATGCGACTCTTGATCTCAGAGTTGTGAGTTCAAGCCCCATGTTGGGTGTACAGCTTACTCAAAAAAAAAAAAAAAAAAAAAAAAAAATCAATCCCTTACGAAACATCTTCCTTTAATTGGAAAAAAAATTAAGTAGACCTATTACCATTTCTCATTTAATAAGATGTCAGATATTTTATATCTAAAGGTAACAAAATTATGAATTATCTGGCATCTTTTTAAGGTAAACCTGATGGTTTCTCTAGAAGAATACTCAGCGATTTCGTGTAGATTTGACTGATAAGACTAGATAGCAAAAGACCCAGGTAATGAGAATCTTGTGTGGAAATACAGAATTTAACCACTTTCTTGAGACTAACACACACACACACATACACACACACACAAGTATGTATGTATGCATGAATACTTATGGATTCTAGTTTTTAGGATGCTATAGTTGTATTCTGAAATATACGCTATAATGAATGTCTCATCTCCTACACCCTAAAATACTGTCTTTTCAGAGTTAATTCCCCTGAGGCCAAAACATCTATAGTTTTTTGACTGTTTTGAGTGTTGCCATAAGAAGAGTCTATCCCTGGGGGAAGTAGCAGCTGTTTTTGCCTACTTACTTCAAAAGAATAGCAGTGAAATTATATAGATCTATTTCATATAGATATACATATACATATATACACACATAAATATATATTTTTTTAATTTAGTGACTCTGGTGATGGTATGAATGGATTCAAAGTATCTTGTTTACATATTCTATAAGAACGTTGTTAGTAGTCAACTTATTGGACATCTTCAAAGGGCCTAGCACTGGATTCTTTTCTCTTTCTCTTAAAATATACCTCTTTAGGCTTTTATTTTGCTTTTGTTTAGTTAAGCACACTAGTAATGAAATAAAAATATTATGAATTGTATAGGGCATGTTATGATGTGATACTGCTATATTTGTAAATAAAAAAAATTAAATCACAATTTTATACAGTTTATACACATCAATTTTAATCAATCCTTTACCAAGCAATCCTCAACAATTTTTACAACCTTCAGTTACTTCTAAACCACTGAATAACATTCTTTTCATATTCATGTCTATTTTTCTTTGCTTCTCACCAATGTGACTTTGCTCCAATTTGACACCAAAGTATATGAATAAAATCCCATTATAAAATGCCTTATTATTCTATTTAGTTACAAATAATTATCAAGATGAACTCATAAACATTTCTCACTTGCTCTCTGCAATCACCCTGTGCAGTATGACACAAAGGTGAAAGGTGTGCCCATATTAATACAACTAGCAAGTGGCAGAGATATTCCGGCTCTTATCTCAATGTTCTTTCGACATTGTTTTTACTTCCCTGGCTAAATGATGGTATTTCTGTGTTTGGTATATTTCTAAACACATAATACAGAAAATCATGTAGTTATGCAGTACTGCAATACACAATGAATTTTATAATCATATAGAGTTAAAAAATGCATTCATCAGACTATTACCCCAAAGGACTGCTGAAGTTATAAGTTAAAAGAAATCTTTTGAAAGGATTTTAAATCAATACTAGAGATCACAAATGTTTAAAGAGTTTAAGCACTCACTGCTGCTTTTCTTGGTCCCCAAAGTTTGGCCATCTTCTAAAGAGTTTGAACCTACTGAAGAACTATCTTGACTATCTTGATGGGGGAGCTGAAGAAATCCTTCACTGGAGTCTGAGCGGGTAGGTGTTAATGTTAGAGATTTCTGACGTTCCCGATTAATATCTTTCTTAGACTTTATCAATTTTCTCATTTTTAGAGTAATCCAGTTGCCTCTCCTAATAGAATAATTTAAAAAACTCTTATCAGTCTAAAATTCAACATATAAGTCCTTCACAAAATTAAAAGTCTTAACTTTCTTCTTTTTTTTCCAAAATAAAAATGAATAAAATTTGGTTAACAGTACCTTCTAGGAGGAGATGGGTCATAAAATTTGTATTGATCCATTATCTTCTCTTCTAATTTCTCCTTTTGTCGTCTTAATTCATTTAACTTATCACTATAAAAATAAAAATTGCATTTTAGGACATGTACCATATTTTGTACAGTTATGAATACTGAATTATTTTGTGACTACAACCTAACTCCTGTCCAAAACATAAATAAATACAGATAGTAGAGTTGAAAACTAAGTCTTAGGTATTAACAATGGGATTTTTTCCAAGTTTCTCCTTTATATTTACAAACACACTTAATAAAAGGATATAGAATTTAAAATTCAATTCTTTAATACATTATTTGTTTGAAGAAATTTTTCCATATTATATTCTCATTGTGACAAAGGAATTCTCTCAACATCTTTTAAAAGCTGTTAAGTGACATTATATTAACAGTGACTATTCTCCTATTCTTGGATCTTTTAGTATCTCACATTGTTTTTGGAATGAAGGGTGATTTAATATAATTTATATAAGTAAAAAACTAAAATGTTCAATAGTTTGCTTACAATTGTAGATATAATAAATAATCTTTCAACCACATCTTCATGTAAACAGACTTTTTTCCTTTGCGGGAGAATTACTTAGGCTTACTTTACCTTTGGAGAACTATTTCCTGCCTTCAGCAATACGAGAATACACTAGTTTCACCATGTCTTAGTCTCATTTATGTCCTTGATGTTATATATTACATAGGCAACATCAAAGATCACAGACTAAAGTAAAATGATCTAAAAAAAACTGTGATGCCAAACTGCGATGTTGTTTACTCAACAAATATTTAGTGATCATTTACAATAAGACACAAAGAATATATAAGACAATAAGGAGCCCAACTCTGCTTATAATACAATAGGAGAGAGAGAACAAATATACAGAAATGACTATTACAATCCAAGGCAGTAGGGGTGCCAAAATAAAAGCACTGTGTTAAGTACAAAAGAAACTTATAAAAAGGAAAATATTTCTATCTTGGATGACCGAAGAAAGCCTCATGGAGAGAATGGCCGTATTAGGTAGACTGAAAAGATAAGAATGCTAAATTAAGCAGTTTAGTTGAGGGGAAGCAGTGAGGGATTTTCAGGTTTAGATTTTGCTCAATAGTAAATCAGAACCTTGAAGGTTTCATTACAAAGTGGTGTTATGAAATCTTCGCTGTAGGTACCTAAACTCCATAATGAAATAGTATCTATCAGAAAGGATGGTAGTAAGGAAAACATCCAGGAGGCTAATGAGGTAGTCTTGTTGAGTGGTTAGGCTGAATCAGGGTAGTGGGAACCGGAGCAAATGGATTTGAGAAATTTTTTTGAAGAAGATGCTTTGTGAACAGAGGCTGCCAAGAGTTACCCCACAGCACAATGGTGGATGGTCTATACCTCCCAACTGTTTTCTCTTTTTACCTGTTGAAATATCATCAGGAATCTCCAAATTCTCAGTACTACCTGTTCACTGTCACTCCAGCTAGGACCATGTGACAGAGGCATTCAGCTAGAACTGTCTGACATATAAGATGGATATTTTTAATTTCAATTCAAAAAGTCAAAATAGATACTAATATTTCTAAGTCAACTATATAGATACAGTTACTGAAACTTTGGAAATGGATTATTCACCAAGGCCAGAACATTAAGATATTCTAAAGATATCCAAAGATAAAGCTTTAGATAATGCCTTTGTTTTAGGGACAGAAAACTTAAATGTCAAGAGCTTTACATATATTTACTGCTTCTTAAGCAAAAACACCTCTTAAGGCAGAGAATAAAGGAATACATATCCCTGAAAGGATTGAAGGTGTAGTCCAAAGTGCAAGCCACAAATGTGAAATTTCTTTGAAGTTTTGCATTTATTTTGAAAGTTCATGCAAACTCTGCTTTTTGCTCCATAATATGTCTATTAATATAAAAATCATGTTCCTTGCCCCAAATTTTATAAGAAAACTGATGCTTCGAAAAATGTATGCTGTATACTGGTTTCACATGTGTCCTAGCTCACCATCATATATATCATGCCTAAAAGGCACATATATATTATTTCATTTATTTCTTAGGATAATCTTGGAAGTAGATGTTATATCTCTATTTTAGAGAAAAAGAAACCAATGATCAAAGAAACAAAGTAACCCATCTATGGTCACATAGCTAGTGACTAGAAGAACTGGGATTTAAATTAGGAACTGCCTAATTTCAACATCTGTGCTATTTCTATTATACTATAGTGTTTTTCATTTAGAGAATAGGGGAAGAGAAGAATTTAGTAAAGATGAATATTGGCGCAATACAAGAACTATCCAGTGAGTTGATCAGGCCCAAATTCCTGATTTTACCAGATTCCTCTACTACTAATGGAGACATAAATTACCAATATTAAGCCTTGTCAATTCTATCTTTTACATCTAGTATTTGATCTCAATTACCACCCCTTATGAATTATGATTCACTAGATTACTACAACAGTCTTTCTAAAACTTACTCCTTGTCTCTACTCTCAGAACCTCCAATCCATACTCTAAAACGCCATCAATGCTTTTTTAAAAAAACACAAATCTGATGGTTTTATTCCCCTGCTCAATGTTTTCAGCAACTCCTTTGTGTGGCATGGAAAAACCTTTGTGAAGTAGCTCCTAAGTTCTAGCCACTTCTCTATTGCTCCTTCTTCCTCAATTTTGCTCCAGCAAGAACTACTAATTTTTAGGTCCTATACCATACCATAATAGACCTTCATCACAGCTCTATGTTATTGCACTTGTGCTCCCTTGGCCTGGTATGTCTCCTCAGGCAAACTCCCATGAGCCTTTAAGTCTCACCTTGAGTAACCATCTTTGGAAAGTCCACTTCGTCCCTGCCAGATTAAGGCATTTCTTCCCCTGTATTTGTTGTATTTCTATGTCCTCCTACATATACTTCCATTACAACAATTATTTGTATTTCTTGCTTTATGTTATTAGTTCCTTAAGAGCAGAACCTATGTGTTTTCATGTTAGTATTTCTGGTTAGTAGCATAGTGCCTAGAACATAAGCATTCAAAAAAATGTGCGGAGAAATAATAATGTTGAAAAATTTTTAAAAATTAGCAGTGAGTTTTCTCTGTTACCAGTTGGGAAAAATGAAATCATGAGTATTATTTCAACATTATTTGGTACCTACATGTACTGTCTTTGTTCAACATGAAAGAGATCCTTGCTCTCCATATTCTGCTCCAACAGTGTTCTGTTCTGTAGCATTAATGTCTGAATTTGATCTAGTAGATGTCGATTTTCTTCTTCTAAATTTCCTTTAAGTTGGCTGAGCAACTGTTTAAACACAAACATTTTTTTAAAAAATCAACATTTACATTTAACATAAATCACCCAAAACATCTGAAAAATATAAAGTCTTGGAGTGCCTGGGTAGCTCAGTTGGTTGAGTGTCTGACTCTTGGTTTCGGCTCAGGTCATGATTTCAGGGTCAGGAAATTAAGTCTGTTTTGGGCTCCACGCTTAGCAGGGAGTCTGCCTGAGATTCTTTCTCTCTCCCTCTGCCCCCCCTCCCGCTCCCACATACTCTCTAAAATCAATCAATCAATCAATCAATCTTAATAAAAAGACTTAGGTGTTCTGCTACTTGAACAATTAGGTGCACTTTGATCAGAACATGAATGATTTTAGTTATAATGACAGCTAAATACTGAGTTATGTACTGTACATATTTTTTAAAATTCTTATAAACGCTGGGTTTAACATATAATAAATTATCTAGTTCCAAAAACACTTGTTTCTTTAAAACTATTTAACTTATAGTCTGAAAGCTACCTGGTCTTCTATTTAAGGAGCTACAAAACACTGGACAAGTAAATTAATTCTCTGGGCTTCGATGATCTCATCTATAAAATGAGAATAACAACTCACACCACTGACTGTTGTAAGGATTAAAGAATACATGTAAAGTATCTTGTGTCATGCCTTTAACATATAGTAGGTACTTAATATACCTCATTCTTTCCTCAACCACCATTTTTTAGGAACCTTAAAAGTTTGTATATAGTTTTTACGATTGATCAAATGGACTCAGGTAATCCTGTCAATGGTTGGTATTACTAGCTGATACTACTGGTAGTTGGGCTGCCAGCAGCATTGGGCTGCTTCTTTGTAGTTAGAAGAAACTAGATATATGCCTTGGTTAGGCAGAGATTCCAGTAGAAGTCAGAAAGCCCAAAGTAGTGATTTTCAAAATTCAGCACCACTCATAGAGACTATTAAAAAAATGTAGATTTCCAGGATCATCTGGATGGCTCAGTCAGTAGAGTTTCTGACTTTTGGTTTCGGCTCAGGTCATGATCTTAGGGTTGTGAGATCGAGCCCCACCTGGGGCTCCATGCTCAGCTTGGAGTCTGCTTGAGATTCTTTCCTCTTTCCTCTCCCTCCTCTTCTCTACCTCCCCCTGCTTGCACCTGTGCACCCATGTGCGCTCTCTCAAATAAATAAATCTATCTATGTCTTTAAAAAATGTAGATTTCTGGGTCCTAGCATTCAAATTCAACTAGTCTGAAGTATAGCCCAGAGATCTATACTTAAAAAAAAAAAAAAAGAAAAGAAAAAAAAGAAACAAATATTTTCTGTTTTCTGTAAGATACAGAAAAGCAGACAGTAGGGGCGCCTGGGTGGCTCAGTCATTAAGCGTCTGCCTTCGGCTCAGGGCTTGATCCCGGCGTTCTGGGATCGAGCCCCACATCAGGTTCCTCCGCTGGGAGCCTGCTTCTTCCTCTCCCACTCCCCCTGCTTGTGCTCCCTCTCTCGCTGCCTGTCTCTCTCTCTCTCTGTCAAATAAATAAATAAAATCTTTAAAACAAAAAAAAGAAAGAAAGAAAGAAAAGCAGACAGTAAAATACTATGAATATCCCTAAATAGCCATTTAGATCTAACCACTATCACTATTGTGTTGTATTTGTTTTATCTATATATTGTTAAATTGAAACACAACATGTGGTAGATTCATGCAAAACTGAACGCAGTTTTTCTCCTCCAGGTATCTATACCCTCTTGTGCTGTGACTTCTTGTTCTTATCATCAAGAAGTGGAATTTATTTTCCCTCTTTTTGATTTTGGAATGCCCTTGGCAACAAGAAGGAAGTGGAAGTGATGGAAGTTCCAAGCCTAGGCCTCAAGAAGCCTTATGTGCTTCCACTTGTAATCCTGCTGGAGGATGAGAGACCACATGGCACAGAGAAGAGTTATGCCATCTGGGGCCACCCTAGGCCGGCCAGCCCTCAGAATATGTGCCAGTTAACTGCAGATGTAGGACAAGCCCTACTAAGATCAAATTACCTTGGTCATATTAATACATGCCATCAGCACATCTGCTCAGGCAATCCATAGATTCATGAGCAAAAATAAATGTTTACTGTCCATTACACCAAGGGTTCTGTGTTGTTGTATAGCATTAATTACTGTGTCAACAATTAATAAAACATATATATATATATAGAAAAGAGAACAAATTTTATGTAGCTGCATCTCAATGAATTAGTGCAAAGTGAACACGTGTGAAAACAGCACCCTGAACAAGAAACATTAACTATATTCCAGAACTCATTAACTATATTCCAGAAATACCTTGTGCTCTCTTCTAATTACTGTCCCTTCCCACAAAGATTAACTGCTATCCTGGCCTCTTACACTCTGGATTCATTTTCCCACTCACTCTAAGTCATGTTATCATTTGACTTAGCCCCTAGCCAAGGGTTAACATTTGACTTGAGTTGGGACTATCAGCCAGAGATAAGTAGGTAGCTAGGTCCTTTCTGGTCTCTCCTGGACAGCTTTCCAGGCCACCAGTGTCAGGCAGGACCTTATCAAGGCTCACTATAGCTGGATATTTCATTCCCTGGATCTCCCAGTTACATTTTTGACTAATTTGCTGGTCTATTCCTTGCAACCAATATTCCAACCTCAGACCATCTGAGAGTTGACCTGTGACAACTCTCCTGGGTATGGGGACTTTTTTGTGCTCTGCTCAAATCAAGTCAGTCTGCTCTGGTAGCAAAATTGGTGATTTTCACAGTATGCCCCTCACCTGAACTACCAGGTAGTGGAACGGGGCAGGGGGAGGGGAATGGGAGAAATCACAAGATAAAATGCCTCAGACAACCATAGTTCCTACACAAAGTCAAGTGGCTTTTCTTTAATAAATGCTTCTCAATTTGTTGTACACCTTTCCTTCAGTTCCAGAGTACTACAATTGTTGTTTTTGACAATTTTGCCCAATTTGTTGTTCCTTGGGGAATTGATTTGTCCTCTTCCTCTTTCTGTAAGTCCATCACTCCAATTATATTTTATTTAGACTTTTATAAATCACAGGCATAATGAATCTTCTATACTTTCTGAGCCATGTTGGGTAATTAAATGTATTATGATTTTAAACTAATTTTTCTTTCTATTGCTTTATCATTTCAGACAAAATGCTTTTAAGTATTACTTTTCTGATAATCTATTCCTATTTCCCTTTAAAGGTTAGCTTAAGTGCTTGTTTCTTAAAAATGCCATTAAATTCAGGTGTTAAGCTATATTCAAACTTCAATGATTTGGGGGCCAACCAATAAAATTTAAGGATTTTCTAAGGCTTTCGGTATCCTTTTATACTTTAAAACTCATTGTTTTACCAAACCATCACAAAGAAACGCATGGAATTATGTTAGTAACACAAACTGTATACATAAGGCCAATGTCATTTCTGTTCAAAACACTCAAATGGCTCCCCTGTTTTACTCAGAATAAAGTTATCTTTGCTCAAGGATGCCTACGAAAACTTCAATCTATACTCCTTTATCTATATTCAGTTTATATTCCTAATGCTGGAAGTCCTCGTTATCCCCTTTACTCTACTTCATTTTTACTTGCACATAACTTACCTACCTTGTAACATACCATATGTTGCAGACCAATTTTCAAAATAGTTAGAGTAGTATGCCCAGTCCACATGCTCTTGTAAGAATCTTGACATTCTCCACCGAAAGGTGAGTCTATTTTCTCTTTCCCTTGAGCCTGAATGTGACTTTGACTGCCTCAAGGAATGGAATGCAGGGGAAATGATGCTGCATGACTTCTGAGGTTTGATCATTAAAGTAGAGATAGCTTCTGTCTGGTTATCACCATGTTGTGAGAAAACCCAAACCAGTCCTTGGGGAGACATCATGTGGAGAGATGACCGATGCCTCCAGCCAGTAGCCAGTATCAACCACCAAACATTCATGTAGCCTTTCAATCATCAGGCTGAGGACCCAGTTGCAAGTGGAACAGAAACGAACCTGCCCCACCGTCCCTGTCCAAATTCTGATCCACAGATCTGTGAGCCTAATATATGGTTGTTTTACATCACCAAGTTTTGGGGTAAAGTGCAATATAGCCATGTTACAAAACACTGAAATACTATATATTTCACTTACTTGTTGTGTTTATTGTCTATTTCCTTCCACCAGAATATAAGCTCCACAAAGGGAGAGATTTTTACCTTTTTGGTTTACTAGTATGTGCCAGGTGGTAAGTAAACATTTTTTTCATTAAACAAGGGCACAATTTTACATTTTTAAAGTATGTGGACATGTAAGTTTAAACTAATAGTAACCGATGTTGAAATTCATAATAAAATAAGTTTTTATGAATTACTTATGAATTTGAATTACCCCTGACCAACTCTTTTAGAAATACCCAACCAAATATATACTGCTATTCTCATTTTAATATGATTATTTTTTAGGCATGTCTTGATTCCTAAAGGAAGAAACTTGTCAAAGCTCACCTCACACTGGTTATTTAGCTTGGTGGATGTGATGTCCAACTGTTGGTATTGTTCCTTGAGCTTTGAAAATTCAGCTTCTAATCTTGTTTGTTCCAGTTTGGAATTATTTAGAAGACTTTTCAAGTTTTTATGGTCAGTTTGTAAAACTTCAGTTTCTTTTACAAGCTGATTATATGTATGATTCAACCTATAATTAGAAATCATGATAGAAATATAATTAGATTCCCTTAATAGCTTTCATTGTAATTTATACAACGTGAAAATGCTGTGGATCACATTCAGACAGAGAATATAAAAGACTCTTTAGTCAGTGACTAACCTCATTAAAAATCAGTTTCTATTCTGTAAAACTATATTTAAAAAATTCAGACTACTCTTCCCTTGAAATCTTCTAGCATGTTGTATGTTGCATGTTGGCTCATAAAAAGCTATTTTTCCCTCTATGCACCCCCCAACTTTTACAATGCAAAAATTGTTCTTAGTTTGGGAGCTGAACCAAAACAGGATGGAATTGTTAAATTACTATATTATACTACTGAAACTAATATAACACTATATGTTAAGAACAGAAATTAAAATAAAAACTTAAAAAAGTAAAAAAAAAAAAACAGGTAGAAGAGCTATACAATAAAATCTGTTTTTAAATCTGAAAAAAGGAACAAAAACAAGAACAAAAAACAAGAACAGGATGCAGCCTGGATCTGGTCTGCTGACCTGGCTCTAGTTAGAGACTTTTATCTTATGGCATTAAGAGATGGTACTAGCTCAGAAACATTTAATAATTTACTTCAACTCAATACCCAAAGAACTGAGTCAGCTTACAAGAATTATAAAATAAATAACAAAATAATATGTTTAAAAAATCAAGACTTGGTAAAAAAAAATAAAATGGCAAGACCAGGAACATACAGAAAATGTTCCATAAATAGGTCGAATCCATGAATGAATGTATGCCATGAGTTATAACAGCTGGTCAGACCTCACTGAGACACACAGACAGCTACGCAGAATTTATCAATACTTAGGGAGATCAAAGATTTACCTATTGATTTACCTACTGCTTCATGGGGGTGATATATGAAAAGATACCATATACAATGTCCTCAACATCATCTCTAAGGCAAATGCTAAAATGAACTCTTTAAGAGAGTTTTTTACACTGTCCCTTCAAGCTGAGAACATGAACACCAAAATGTAATTCAGTGAACACAATTCTAATGAGGCCAAGACGAACTAGTCCATGTAAGAAACTTTCCTGGTTTGGCATTATAAAAGATTAAAACTTAG
Organism: Ursus americanus; assembly: GCF_024610735.1. Lineage (NCBI taxonomy): Eukaryota > Metazoa > Chordata > Mammalia > Carnivora > Ursidae > Ursus > Ursus americanus. The sequence goes on from NC_142133.1 coordinate 23,179,261, forward strand.
GTTAGTTAGAGAAATGGGTAAACAAACTATTGTTCTTGAGACAAGTCTTCATAAATATCTTTTTTTGGTGAAAGAGCTCTTTCAGGTTTTACTTAAAGCCTTTTCTTGCCTTACAACATTGACATGAGTGCATAAAAGCTGGGATAGAACAGCTTTGAGAGACAGAAAATACTCAGAACCACCATTCCCTTCCAAGCCTGCAGAATCTCCTGGTTCAAGATCATCCTGCTCAATTTCTTTTTATCATGTAGGCTGAGTTCTTTCTCAGAAGGCTCCTCAGTAATGAATACAATTAGATTCCGAGAAGGCCTACCCAAGTTCACAAACTGTCCTAGTTCACTGTGAATCCCAACAACGGGAAAAGGTTAGGTTTAAGATGGGACTTTGACAGTAAATACCTTCCCCAATGTTAAGTGTGTAATAAAAATGACCCTATCCTTATATTCTATAACTTGTCACAACGTGGTCTTCTACTGCACATACCATAAAGATACATTCTTTTTGATTCTAGCTTGGTGTAGAGCTTATTGAAAGTTTAAATCGCCCAGTACAGTATTTCTATTTGTAACAATTACTAAATTAAAAACTACTGAGCATGGAAATCAAAATAGCTCTAGAAGCTTAGGGATTTTTTTTTTTTTGTAAAGGAAAAGAAATACATTCTAAAAATGGATTATATTAAATTCATAATAGGACAAAGAGTCAATGAATGACCCCCATTTGAATTCTGTGTGCTGCCTTTCAGCACTTCAGCAGCTACGGTTAAGTGCAAGTGCAACGCAAATGTTCAGGCTGCTTAAACTTTTCAAAGGTTTCTAAAAACCTTTTGATATGTACCCTTATGAAGCCTGATTACGGGTTGGCAAGTTTTGATTTTCCCAGGCTTACAAATAAAAAGTAACTGCCTCATGGCAATATAAGACCATTAATAACCAAGACAGTTAAAAATAAGAGTACAAATCAGCTAGGATACTGGAAGCTGCTCACTTGTAAAAACTTTGAAAGACAAGAACTGAGATACCAGACTAGCAAAGACAGACAGACATAAAGAATCAGACTTCATTACATTCTGTCACAATAAAGTATGTAAATGCTGTCAAGGTACAGAAATTTCATTATATAATGTGGCTTAAAAACTTAATTAGTTGAATAAATCAAGAGAGAAACAATAAGTGAAAACAAGGGATCTAGGTTTCAAGCCATTTTATAACTAGCTGCATGATTTTGCTGCGTAATTTACTTATTGCTCTGGGGTCTTTTTAAAAAATTTTAAGATACAGATGGTACTGCAAAGGGGCAGTATACACTTTGGATGTAATGAATAATACAAAACTAAAATATACAAATATTACCTATCATTTTCACCACAAAGTTTCTTGTATTCTGCAGCTATAGTCTCATGGTTTTTGTTTTCAAGCAGCATTTTTTCCTGTTCTACTTTCAGTGTTTTTTCCAAATCTTCCAATTGTCCTTTCCGTTTTAGTAACTGATTGTAACTGGAAAAAATATTAGGTATTTGTTTTATAATATTTCCTTAGAAAAAAGAAAATACTTTAGAAATGAAGAAAACAAGAGTAATTTATTAGTAAGTATCACATAAACATGATACATAAATTTCCTATATAAATTATCTTAGATCTGTTTAACATAAAATTTATTATATTATCTAAAAAAAAACTGGTTTTAAACTAACAACACAAGATGAGATAGTAAATTACCGATCTTCAAGGTCTTTATGCTCCACCTCAAGATTTTTGTGGGCAGACTTTAGAGTTCCATGTTTTGAGATGAGAGACTCATACTCTGAAGCCTGCCGTTCATGAAGAAGTTCCAGCTTTTCATGATCTTTGATCAGAGAATCATAGAGAGATTTCAGGTCTTCTCGCTCTTTGATTACAGCTTCATTTTCATTTTCTAAGGAAGACTGCTGGATTAGGAGTTGTGCATTCTGGTTCATAAGTGAAGTACTTTGGGAATTAAGGGTAGAATTTTCAACCTATAAGAAAGTATACTGTCATCAGACATAAGAAAAATAGTTATCTTGTTCTTCTAGAAGAGGCAAATATGTGGTATGTGTTTATTGCAGATAAAATAATTCTCCCATGTTAAAAATTATTCAAAAAAAATTCTAATGGCAACATAAAAAAAATATAAAAGATAATATTAACTTTAGGAAGCTCTACATATCACAGCATATATAGTCATATTATACTGAGAGAATCTGGTTTTTAGTATCTGAAAGAACAAGTCTACAATTTAATGTTATCCATTTATATTACTTAATTTAATATTATGAGATACATAGTATTATGTGTTTTGGGTTGAATTATTTTAAATGAAGGTGATCAGAAACAATCTGTATTACACTCAGTACAGAATTTAAAATGCTAATTTATCACTTTCTAAAACTTGAGAGGAGACAGAACTGAAAAATGACTTGTGAAAATTCAACTGGAAATTTTCTCAAGAGTCTACATTATATTAGTATATGTTTAGCCATTTGGAAAAGATTTACAGAAAGAACTTTCAGATTCAAAGATGGAATTTTTTTCTTTGGCTCTTTAAGAGGTTTCAATGAGTTGTACTTTTTCCGACCTGATCATTCTATGTGAAAAGACACTGCAGCATTAAGTGCAAGATGGATCCTCTGAACTAAGGAAAAGATCGAAGACAAAACTGTCATGCTGTGTTGTTTTCTAATAACTGATATGAAAGCTGTAAAAATGAAATAAGCAATGGTATGTTGCAATCATACTCTAAAGTAAGGGTTTCTGCTTAGTTAATTACAATCAACTTGTTGAAACAGGTAAGAGGCCATAAAGTAAATACAAATAAAATAAAGACAAAATTATGTTTTAAATAAATACTTCATTTTGTTTATTTATTCTTTTCTTATGCAGGGCCTTGCTGGCAGGTGCTGCTGCAGCTCCCCCAGCTCCTTGTGCAGTTGTCATGCTCCACCAAAGCCCTGGGCACTCCCGTAAATATTTTAAATAAAAATTTTAAAATATAAAAATATTTTTTAAATATTTTAAATAAAGTTAGCTTTATTTTATTTATGTTAACTGAGTGATTTATTGGGAAAAGTTTTCAATTAGCAATAATTGTGCCTCAGATAAACTTCATTGGCTATGATACTGCCACTGCGCAAAGCTCGTTGAGCGAATTTATTAGTTAATACTTAGAGGCTCTGATATTTAAAAAAATGCTGATATCTGAAAGCCTGGCAGAGTGCTAAGTAGATATATTTTAATTTATCTTCCATTAAATTCGGTTACTAAGAAATAATGTTACCAGGTCTAGTTACCCTTATTTTAAAAGCATAATTCAAAAGTTTGATTGCATATCCCCAAATACTACATTACAACCTGAAGCTTTGCATTCTGGGTTTGAAGAGTAGTATTCTGCTCCTGTAAGGACACTGTCTGCCTCTGAAGCGCAAGAATCTGAGCCTGCAAATTATTGTTCTGTGTCTCCAGCTGCTTCAGTTGAGTTTTCAGTGCTTGTTTCTCTGCTTGCAGGGTAGCATTCTTAATAAAGAAACACACATATTTTAAAAAGTAACAAACATATTTCTGTTTAACAGATATTAGAATTTTACAACAAAATAGTTGTTTAGAATAGTTGTTACAATCCAAAAAAAATCCCAACAATCCTAAAAGACTTAACAGTTAACAGTTCCCCTCTAACCCAAATTGTAAAGAGAGATTTAATCTAAGAGAAAGAAAGCACTAATACTAAAACCTTACTCTTGTGTCTCTATGGTGTCTGCTTTATAATGCCCAAAAAATAAAATATTCCATTCTCAATATATTAACACAAGAAACTAGAATGGGGTTGTTAGTTATATGCTTTTTGTGCTGTTCAAAAGTATGTAGGACTGTATCTAGCTAATAAAGTGCACATTTTCTAACTGCCCAAAGGCAAAAATAAATAAATAAATAAATAAATAAATAAATAAATAAATATATATATATAAATAAATATATATATATATATATGAGAGTGCTGGTCCCGGGGGTAGCAGCAAAACTAATTATTTTAATAAACACAGTTTTGGAAGAGAAGCAGGAAAAATTTTAACCATGTGTTTAAAAAATTTAGTCCATAATTGACCTAACAGATGTTACATATTTTCTTTAGAGATTTTTTTTTTCCCATGGTATAAAACACTCACTAAAACTCTATTTTATCTATAGGACTTCTGGAGCAAATCCAAACAAAGCATACGATTTTCAATTCTTCCAGTACATTTGACCGTATTTCAATTTTATAGTTAAACAGTGAATTACTACGCAAATCACAGATTATTAATTTAATGTGACAGATACTAAAATGTTTGTCATGGATATTTTCAGGATTATTTCTAAATAACTTTTGATAAAAAATTAGCATCAAAAAGTATAAACAAAGAACCGTCTAAAAAACTGAAATAAAACGTTATATACAAAAAGGCCAGAATTTGTTGCATATAATTGCAATATGCATAAGAAGTTACGACTGAATCACAACATACCACTTTTATCATATCCACATAGGGGACAATGAAATCATTCATTTTATAGGCTTTCAAGTTACATATACTACCTGTCACTGTATAAAAGGCAAGTAATGATTTAACCCATATATTTTATCACAAAATCAAAGGTGAGAAAGCAAAATGCTTTAAGATGGGTTTTGATATTTTACTTCTCTTGTGTTCATTTATTCAAATAAAAAGGATGAAAAAATTTATACTGGAAAAATAATATGGAACACTGATATATTTATATACCATCTTGAGACACCAAAAAGTGAACAATTTTTCACTTATATACATTAAGTACTACTGTAGTTCAGCTCTTAAGAAACCAAAACGTACAAGTTCTAATGGCAAGTCTGGGTATCCCTATAGTAATTAGAAACATTCCTACAGTCTATAAAGAGTAAGACAGAGTAGAAAGGATATCTCAGAGCTGGAAAAGATTTACAATGGAAAAGTTAGGAGGTCAGTAAATATACTGGCAAATGCACCAAAATTATCAGTCTAATATAAGGCTAGCCAATTTTATAAACCATTATGTAAAATAAAAGGGCTACAAAATGACAACCAAGTAACTTTTTTCCAATAGAAATTTATAAAGGAATTCAATTGGAAAAGAGATTTACCTTATAGAACTTTTACATGCCAGCTGAATTTTTTGAAATATAACTATTAATCCAAGTGATGGAGGTGTGTATCTATGTGCATATACATATATATATATAAATTACTATATATATAGTGATTATATATAATATACATATAAATCACCAAAGAATTACAAATAGGTATTCATATATGGCTGATAGATAAAAAGATGTAAAATAGCTTGCTAATTTAAAACATGAAAATTAAAATATTTTCTTATTGCTTTAACAAAAGTTAAAAGGCTGGTAACACCAAATGTTTATCTAAAAAAAACAGATAATTGAAAACTGATGTGATCTTCAAAGGCTCACATGATAACATTAAAATTACACATACACACACACACACACACACATGCTTTGGCCAATCAATTCTGCCATCAGGAATTTACTACCCTATCAACATATTATACATGGATTTTCATTGCAGCAAAATCTGAAAGTAACCTAAATGTTCATCGATTGGGATTTATATAAATAAATTATGGTAATATCCACCCTACAGAATAATACGTGGTTATTACACAAAATGATATGATCTATAACTGCCTAAATTAGAGAGATTTCTAAGATAACATAATTGAAACATGCAAATAAGAATATTGTATAGCATGATTCCACAGATGTAAATTTGTAAGAGAATTATACTCCTAGACATACAAACACATGAAAAGATGCTCAACATCACTCTTCATCAGGCAAACACAAATCAAAACTATAATGAGGTACCATCTCACACATATCAGAATGGCTAAAATTAACAACACAGGAAACAACAGATATTGGCGAGGATGTGGAGAAAGGGGAACCCTCTTACACTGCTGGTCGGAATTCAAAATGGTGCAGCCACTCTGGAAAACAGTATGGAGGTTCCTCAAAAAGTTAAAGATAGAACTACCCTATAATCCGCAATTGTACTACTAGGTATTTACCCAAAGGATACAAAAACACTGATTCAAAGGGATACATGCACCCTCATGTTTAATAGCAGCACTATCTACAATAGTCAAATTATAGAAAGAGCCCAAATGTCCATCAAATGACAAATAAAGAAGTTGTGCTATATATGCATACAATGGAACATTATTCAGCCATAAAAAAGAATGAAATTTTGCCATTTGCAACAACATGGATGGAGCAAGACAGTATTATGCTAAGTAAAATAAGTCAGTCAGAGAAAGACAAATATCATAGGATTTTACTCATGTGTGGAATTTAAGAAACATTAACAGATGAACATGGCTTAAGAAAAAAAAAAAAAAGAGGCAAACCAGAAAGCAGACTCTTTTTTTTTTTTAAATGATTTTTTATTATATTATGTTAGTCACCATACAGTACATCCCCGGTTTCCGATGTAAGGCTCGATGATTCATTAGTTGCGTATAACACCCAGTGCACCATGCAATACGTGCCCTCCTTACTACCCATCACCGGTCTATCCCATTCCCCCACCCCCCTCCCCTCTGAGGCCCTCAGTTTGTTTCTCATAGTCCATAGTCTCTCATGTTTCATTCCCCCTTCTGATTACCCCCCCCCTCAGAAAGCAGACTCTTAATTACAGGGTTACTGGAAGGGAGGTGGCTGGACGTATGGGTGATATGTGTGATGGGTATTAAGGAGGGCACTTGTGATGAACACTGGGTATTGCATGTAATGATGAATCGCTAAATCCTACACCTGAAACTAATATTACACAATATGTTAACTGAAATTTAAATCGTGGAAGAAAAAACAAAAGAACTTTTTTTTTTTTTTTTAAATAAGTAGGCTTCAAGCCCAGCATAGAACCCAACAGGGACTCTGAACTCACGACCCTGATAACAAGACCCGAGCTGAGATCAAGAGTTTGACGCTTAAGTGACTGAGCCACCCAGGCACCCCAATAGAAATACACTTCTATTCACAGATAAGTTACAAACATTTTTCTGGAGGACTGTTAACAGTGATTACTTCTGGATGAGAAAATAGGAATCAACAGTGTAGGAGATTAATTTTTGGCATTATGGCTTAAAGTTCTCAATTCATGCTACATTAAAACAATAACCACCACCACAACTATTTTACTTCTTAGTATATAAATTCCTTAAGCTAATTCATCTTTAAAGGATAAATGTTTGGTGAATTAGTTTGATTACTGTTTGTTGTCAAATATTTCTCTAACTTATTCAGTGAGTATTTACACTGTCTGCTATCTACCAGGCTTAATTCTACATACTAAAGTCACAGTGGTTTAAAAAAAAAAAAAAGAGAGAGATAAGCTCCTGCTGTCAAGGAGCTTTTTTCCAGCAGACAACCAACAAATAAATAATATAATTTCACTAGTGAGAAGTGCTACAAAGAAACTAAATAAGGCAGTGGCGTGATAGTGAATGGTTTAGGTTTCAAATAGCTACTTCACTGGGGAAAGGGGTCAGGAAAGACCTCTTGCAGGAGATGTGATTTGAGGCCTGAATGCCAGCCATGTGTTCCAGGTAGAGGACCCAAACATAAATCTCTGGAAATAGGAACAAATGAAAAAGGCCGGTAGGAACAAACAGAAAAGGCAAATGTGACTACAATTGATTTACTTATTATATGCCAGGCACTGTTTTGTGTTTTCCAGGTATCAACAGTAATAATATCTCAAGATTAATAAACAGAAGGGGTGGAAGAGTGGCATGGTATAAGGCCAATAATATAGGCAAGGCGAAGTCAGGAATGAGCTTATAGGACACTGAGAAATTTGGATTCTATTTTAATTGGAAGGGGAAGCCACTGAATATTTTAAGTAGAAAAGTGACATAACCAGGATTATGTTTTAAAAAATAACCGGCTACTGCAAGAAGAATGGGTTAGATTGGGCCAGGAGTAGAAAGGGGGAAGCCAGCCAGTCAGGCTGCTATTCTAATAATCCAGATGAGAGATAATGGTACCTTAACCTAGAGTGGTAGCAGCAATGATGGGACAAAAATAGATGGGCTTGGGTTACATTTTCACAACAGCATTGACAAAGTTAAGCGTGATGGAGAAAAGTATATTAAATTATTAGTTATTCACTCTTTTTTAATAAAATAAATCAGTCAAGAAAATATAAGACCAGATTAGATAAACTTCAAAGTTATATATACAATGATAATTCTAAAAAAAACCTTTTCCTACTAAAAATTTAAAAATACTTACATTTCTTTCTACTTCAATTAATCTGTCTTTAACTTTCAGAAGCTCTCTAGTTGTTTCTTGACTTTCTCGCTCCCATTTATTATCTTCACCAGAAGTTGGGGGAGAGCTCTGTACCATCCTTTCTTCATCTTGTCTCTGTTTGAGAGCTTCATAATTCTTTTTCACCTAAAATTTTATTTAAAATACGTTAATGGGGAGAAAAAGAATCACCAAAGTTACCATTTCTCACAATTAGACTTTGCAATCATCTGGTGAATGTAAGAGACACTATTTAAAAATGTGATAAATAATATGTATGATTATCATTACTATCATGATCACAATTTACACTTTGTAAACTGCAAATCCTTTTCTCCTAGAAAATATTAAATATACTCTGCTTATGTGCCATACTCTAGTAATATATTCTGTAATTTCAGATTTCTGTTGTTTATGATGAAAATATCACTAAAGAATTGATTAACTGGACATAGACATGTTGTTAAATATTAATAATTATTTTTTGACCCATCTATAGCTGGATTTAGAAATTTCAGAGATCTCCATGTAAAGGACAAATGAAGACTTGACATACATCGTTTCTTCTAAAGAGATACCTAAAGTTGAGGAAGTATCTATATATGTCTCCCCTCTTAAGAAGGATATGTTGCCAGGAATGAGCAATATTAATAGATAAATTGATGACTTCTTTATTAAGATCCTAATCCACATATAATTACTGTAATTTATTTTATAAAAAATGAGCAATCCAAGGATTTATCTTACCCAGAGTTTTCTGGTGTGATTACAACCAAATCCTACTTTAAGAGAGTCAACTCGAAACTAAGAACTTGGTCATCTTACATTACCAAAATTACTGATTAACTTAATAGCTCTCTTCAGTTCAAGCTGATTATTATTACACTTCTCTTGAATCATTAGTTTATCCTAGGAGACATTTATCACAAATTTCTACATTAAAACCCAAACTTTATATTAAGTCAAAAATATGAATGTCAAAATAATTCAATATCTAAAGCAAATCTTAAGAAAGCTTATGACTCAACAATAACCTTTGCTACTACTGAGTTAGAAAATGACGTGAGATTAAAGAAAAAAGGTGCCCAAAACAGAATATAATGTAAAGCTTGGCTGAATGATCTAATAGGTGTTCTGGGATCCTAATTTTCCAGTTTTTTAAAAAATTTAATATCCTAATAACAGATGAGTGATATCATTTCCAGTCTCCTATTTTACATTAATTTCCCACAGGATCTTTTCTCTAGGCTCATAAAACCTATGGACATATGCCATTATTAAGAAGGGGAGTGCAGAATAAAACTCAAAGCTTCTTATTTTTAGCCCATTGTTCTTATAACTAAGTTTCAAAAATCGTCCCTTTACCTTTTGTATCCTTAAGCAGAATATCTAATTTATGTTCTTAGAGGCAGCATATAGGTGGGTCTTGCCTTTTAATCTATTTATTAATCTCTGCCTTTCAACTGAGATGTTTAGAACTTTTATATTTAATGTGATTATTGATCTGGTTTAAAACTGCTATTTTGCTATTTGTCCAATCTGTACTTTTGTTCCTTGTTTTATTGTGGGTTTTTTAACTTTTTATAATTCTATTTTATCTCCTTTGCTGGCATATTAGCTATACCTTTTTGTCATGCATTTTAGCAATTACTTCAGGCCTTCAACTCACATTTAACTTTCATAGTCTTCGAGTGATGTACCTCTTCACAGATAGTATTAAAAGTTACCACAGTCTAATTTCAGTTTTATGGCAGCCTAATTTCCTGTTTATGGCAGGTAGCTAGTCTAATAGCTATGCCAAAACTGGCTGGAAGTGGAAAACAATGATGAAATTTTAAATCTCTGCCCCCTAGCCTTGAAATGCATATATACCAACCCATACCCCAACTGGCTGAGTAGCTTCATGAAGCTGACTTTCTTTGCAACCTAGATACCACAGATTAATTAAATCTGGCACCAAATTTTTTTGGGGTAATCCTTTATGTTAACTAAGCAAAATTCTAGAATTTCTCCTGTAACAATATATGTTTCATGGTACAAATACCAAAAATGATGGTGTGGGCAAATGGGGAACAAAACCTTTTCCCTTTTTGTATAAGAAATTCATCTTTGGTAACTGTGTCCTTAGAAACCTGAAAAAATTGGAATGCTCTGTGTTACCAGGCAAGATTGCATACAAGAAAAATGATCCAACTGGTAAATTATATTTAGACTACAAGAACTATAAATACCTAACAGGAAGCCATATCTTTAAACTTCCCTGAGTGCAGCAACTCTTAAAACTAGTATATCCATTGTGGAGATCTTATATCTATGCCTTCAGAGTTTTTGCAAGAGATGACTACTATGGGGTATGAAGTCTCAAAGACGAATCTCATTGTCTTGCACCTGAACTGTCATCTGGTGGGAATATGACTTTCAGACAACTATAAGAAGAGGGACCCATGACAGTGCCCTGGTATATATCTGTATTTCCAACCATGTTCTGAATCAAACGGTTCTAAATGTGGCTCACAGTAATCTTCTCAATCTGAATGTTTAGTTGATTGTAAAACAACTCCTGGTGGTACCACAGAAATGATAAAAGGGAGAAAAAAACCAGAACATGATTCTGCCTATCTACCATATACTAGCCCTAAGGAATGGGCAAGCCCCTTTGATTGCAATTTACTTATGTAAGGGAAAACAGACAGTTGCTCCTGCCTTGCTTATTTCACAGAATAATTCCAAATATCACAAGAAAGTGGAACTAGGGGAAAACCTCAAATTTATGAGATCATGCTTTCTTATACCACACACACTATTTCCCTCTGCGTGGTATCCCCATACCCACATCTCTGCCTATCAAACTTTCACCTGGATTTTCAAAAGAAGTGTGTCAGAGTGAAGTGTCAGTATCACATTGAGAGGTTTTCTAAAAAAGAGATAGTAAGACTATCTCTTCCCCATCCCATTCCACAATACTGATATGTCTCTAACTGCATGGGGGACATATGCACATGAAATAGAATTAAACAAATTACAGTGTATAAACAAAATGTAGTTTGTCATAGACTAAATGACCAAGACCTGTTACTCTCAAATTTAAGAAAAAGGAAGAAATAGAATAATAATGACATTGCTTTTTTGTTTTCTTACTTTACACTTTTCTGACCAAATATTTGACAATGAAAATTCTTTCTAGGGAAATCACTTACTGTTTTAAGTTCTTGGCGCAGCTGCTGATTATAATTCGTGGATTCTTCTAATCGAGCTTCTAAAGCTGCAATTTTTTCTTCTTTTATTTCAAGGGACTTCTTTAGAGTGGATTCTAATTTTGATTCCAAAAGTTTGTACCTACTATCCAAATACAAAAATAACATAGTTCATAATTAGAGGCAGATGTGAATGTCAATATTTTAGTTATCTTTTTGAATGGTGGGTTCATAAATATTATTATTTGTAATTAAACATTTTTTACAGAAAGGACAGTGCATGAATATAGTTTGAGAGTCAGCCACAAACTAGGGATTATGATTAATTCTTATACCTGTGAACCTTGATAACTAAACCAAATAAAACCTAAGTACATATATGAGAAATTTTGTCATATTCTTTTACTGTAATTAATTTGCATATATGTTTTTGGCTCAACCAGTTTTTAAATTCATTGAGAATAGAAAACAAATCTCACTCATTTTGGTATTGGCTTGAGCAAACTGGCTTGAGACATTTTTAAAGCATTTAACGAATCTAACTTTGGATATGTTGAATGCGTGATGCCCAAGTTGCTTCTACACTGTCCAGACAGAGATGTCCACTAAGCGGGGAATAATGTGGCTATCAGGTAAGATAATGGATGGCAATGCATAGCATTCCGAATAAATGATTAAGAGGCCTAAGAACATAACTCTAGGAAACTATATTAAGAGAAGACATAGGAGGGTGGGAGACTGGGATAGGCCGGTGATGGGTATTAAGGAGGGCACATATTGCATGGTGCACTGGGTATTATACGCAACTAATGAATCATCGAACTTTACATGAAAAACCAGGGATGTACTGTATGGTGACTAACATAATATAATAAAAAAACATAAAAAAAAAAAAAGAGAAGACATGGGAAAAGAGCTGTTAAAAGAGAAAGACAAGAGTGACTGCTTAGCACTCTATTTGTAACCCTACCTCTAAATTTATTTCGTTGCATTTTATCTATACATGCAAATCCACAACTTAGATTATTCCTTGATGGCAAGAATATCTTAATTGAATCTTAAAAGGGTCAGAGGGAATGACATCAATGAGAAAGACAAAAAGGTTAGACTAATAATTAGGGACACCATCTGAGATTAGAGGTAAAGACAGATGCAGATATAAATTCCAAGACAGAGGGGATGGAATGTTAAAGGAATTTATGTCTGTGAGCTTTTATTTTCTTCGTGACACTAAGGCTAACGTAATGCTCAAGAAAGAAGCTGGTTTAGTGGCTTAAGACCTTCTTTTCCTGATGTACCAAATTTGATCATGGTCTCAATCCCAGTTCTTAAAAAATTTAGTTCAATATATACCCTTAGCTCCATTTCTAAAGCTTTCATTATATACATAAATGTGTAGATTAATGAATGCATCACATCTTGCCTAGATTATTTTAATAGCTTCCTAACTGGCCTCTGTGCCTCCAATTTGCCCCTCTCCTTTTTTTTTTGTTTTAAGATTTATTTATTTGAGAGAGGGGGGAGGTAAGGGCAGAGGGAGAGAGAGAATCTCAAGCAGACTCCTCACTGAGCTTGGAGCCAGATGCAGGGCTCTGAGATCATGACCTGAAACAAAATCAAGAGTCAGATACTTAATCAACTAAGCCACCCAGGCGCCCCTGCTCTTCTAATCCATCTTTCGTGTCACTCTTAAGAATTACTCGGCACATCTCTGTGCTTTATTTCCATGGAATGCCCTTCTCCACCATTTCCACCTTGCAAATTTCACTCATTCTTTAAGGTTCAGCTGAAGCATTATCATTTCTTTGATGCTTGATGATCGGCAGATGAAAAGAGCTCAATTAACATTGACAAGTTGTTTGAATTAAGGTTTGGAAAGAGGTGGCAGATAATATGAAGGACCCATCTACAGCTGGGTTCTAAAAGGTCAGTTAGGGTAGCAACATGGTATACTGCTTTCCCCCCCTCTACTAAATGTTTTACACATGATGAGTAATAAATCAGTATGAATAAATAAGTGATGCATATTTAGTATCTACATTAAGAGGTAGTCAACTCAACTGGCTCTTAACTATTTAACCCAAAAATAGTTTCTCATGAAATAGTTGTATGATTAATCCAATTATGGTTGCTTGAATTCATTGCTATAATAAATGCCTCAAATTACTTTTTTTTTAAAGATTTTATTTATTTGAGAGAGAGAGACAGAGCACAAGCAGAAGAAGCTGCAGGTAGAGGGAGAAGCAGACTCCCCACTGAGCAGGGAGCCCGAACGAGGGCTCGATCCCAGGCCCCTGGGATCATGAACTGAGCTGACGGCAGACGCTTAGCCTACTGAGCCACCCAGGCGCCCCTCAAATTACTTCTATTAGTTATTACAGAACTAACCTTTGACTATCAATTTTATTAACTTTGAATATTTTCAAAATTAAATAAACAAAACCCATATAATCAGAATTAATTTTTCCTATATACATTTATTTAATATAGAATATAAATACTAGAACATTAATAGTGGGTAGACAAGAAGACAAAAATTATATTACAAAAATTACAATGAATTAAAATCTAGTCTACATAAAACAATATTTTTAACAATACACAGTTCTAGTCTAGCTGGAGTCACATGGCTGACTGGATGCTAAACAGTAGACTACTTGGAAATCTGTCAAATAGACTGTAATTACCATGGAAGAATAAAAATTTTTAAGCTTGTATTGATCATTCTCAAAATTAAAAGGTATATAAAGTAATTTTTTATTCTGTTTGTCAAGCCTTATTTTTCCACATTATTTTTATACCTTAATTACCTCAGTATATTTTCCTTTTTTCCATGTTTCTCCTCCATCTCTCTTTAAGTCCACTTTTAGCACACAAAATAAATGAAAGAACTGAGGCATTTAAGCACACGATTCAAATAAAAAACTAATTTTGTATTTCAAGAGAGAGGGGTTTGTTTGTTTTCAATGTCTCATTCTACTTTGATAGGTAATTACAGCCTCTGGTGTTCTGCTACCTGGCTGGCATCCTCTTTTCCTATTACATAACTATTTATACTAATATTTTAGCATTTTTTTCTTGTATCAATATTAGGTTGTATTTATCTGGGTTTTTACTTTTTTCTCTTATAGAACTTTCTCTATGGGAAGGAACCAGAAACAGGGTGAAAGACATATATATTCTGTAGTTAGTACAGGAAAGAATGTTTGAGCAAAAAAATAATAATAATGCAACTGTTTGCCAAACAGACTTAATACTCACCTGTCATCAGTACTTTGCTCATCATGTAAGAGTCGCTCTTTATTTAATCCTATCTTCTCAAGCTCATGAGTTAATTTTTCAAGATCATTATTCATTTGTTGAGTCTTCAATTTTTCGCTTACCAAATCCTTATTTTAAAAGGAATGCAAAACTCATGTAAGTGTCATGACCATGAACATCTAACAAATTCAGCCAAGACTATAACTACCATTATCCAGGAATACATATAATTCAAACCAAGAAAAAACAGAAATGTTGTTGAGTTTTTCCTTCATCAATAAAAAGTAGTTAAGCAACAAAATAACCTAGTTCAAACAATGTGGTTTTCCTTTTTCGTTTTTTGCTAATATTTCTTTTAACTTTTTGTGTTAAAAACTAAAAGGAAAAACTCTTTACTTGTGAACATTTCAGGTTTGAAAACTGTGAGAAAAAGGATACATATCTGTTAACTTTTTAATAATGAGCTCGAACTTTAGTGCATATTTCTTCCTATGCAAATATGCTGGATTTAACACTCTTCTTACACCACAAGCACCCCTCTGCCAATGGAAAAAACCTAAGATACTGATCTGAAGGAAAAAAGGACATTTTTAGAAGTTCAGACCCAAGGAACTGGTCATTCATAGACTGTAGGACTGCAAAACAACAGAGAAAAAAACCAAAAAATTACTAATGGGTCCCTCTCAATGTCTCTTTAGCAGACTTCCCAACAGGACTTTCTGCCAGAATGCTAAGAAACTTTTTAACTCAACTTAAAGGGTTACCATGTATAGTATAGCATATGGATAGCAAAAAAGAGCCTTCTGATCTATACCATGTTTCACAGGACCTATAGCCAGTCTACTGAAAGTTCCACAGTTCTTCTCAACACACAGATCCAAGCAACTACCAATTGTTTAGTGTTCTCTCTTAAGTTCAACCTGATTTGCATTCTCAGGCTTAGAGGTCAAACTTCATTGGGTTTTGGAGTCTGAAAGATCTGGACTTGATTCCAATAACCCAATTTTGCCATTTATTAGCTGCGTGATCCTTAGTAAGTTACTTAATGTCTCTAATAATTTTTAATCTAATGGAGATAGTATATATAGAGGATTAGTTGTAAAAGTTATAGAAATATACATAATTACAACTTATGAAGCCCTTATAGCCCAGTACTTGGCACATAGTTAGCATTCAATAAATAGTAGCTGTCATGCTTCCTATTATACTTTAGCATTTAGTAACAGTCTTGATCAAATATTTTAATATTATTTTGAAACAAAATGTAAAATTATAATGTAATAAGTGAGATACCACATGGAAATCTTATTACTACAATATCTTAAAAAATAAAATTTATGTGTACTTCTTGGTGTAACAAAAGTAGGAAACTTAGAAACTGTTTCTAGATGTAATTCCAAATTTCTACTTTCAACCATAAACAAATGATGCAAATTTCTGATGGGTCCCAATAAAACTTAACAAAGCCCTAAATTAAAAATATAAAAAGTATTTGCCTTAAATTTAGGTAACTATATTTACCTCTCGTAATGTAACCAAAGTTTTTATATCAATAGTTGCTCTTTTCACAAGTTCCTTATTTTCTTTCTCTAATTCTTTCAGACGAATGCAGGATTCTTTATAAATACTGATCTCTTTGAAAAGAGTTTTGTTTTCTTTTTCTAAATTTCCAATTTTCACATTATTTTCTTCTAATGTGGTATCTTTTATTTCTGCTTGTTGTCGGAGTCTTTTATTTTCCTTCTCTAGTTGTTTCTTATCCTTTTCCAGTTGAGAAGTCTCTTGCTCTAATGATTTATTTTCTTTTTCTAGCTGTTCTAGTCTTTTGCTAGATATTTTTAACTCTTCTAGGTTTTTCTGCAATGTTTGATTTTCCACCTCTAAGTCTTGTAGCTCACTCTCTAATTGTTGAATCTTCTTATTGCTGTTTTCTAGAGCTTTCTGTAGTCTTTGATTTTCTGTATCTAAACCCTGGTAGCTAACTTCTAAGCGTTCTGTCTTCTTGAAAGATGCTTTCATGAGTTCCAAACCTTTCTTAAGTTGCTCTTTTTCACTTTCCAGTTCTTTATTTTCTAGTTGTAGCTGAGCCATTTTCATGCTTGCACACTTCAAAGATTCCACATTCCTTCTCAGTTCTAAGTTTTCCTCATCTAGTTGGGAATTCTCTTTTTCTAGGGATTCTAACTGAAAAGTAAGGTTTTTAAAGCTATCCAATGTTTTTTTTAATTTCCTATTTTCTCTTTCTAGCTCTGAATTTTCTTGTTCTAAGGCCTCAATTTTTTCACAAGTAATTTTTAAATTGGTTATCTTTTTCTGTAACAATTCGTTTTCTTTCTCAAGATGATGCAACTCATTTTCAAGTTCTTCTGCTCGTTCTCCTTTTTCTTTATAATGTTCCAATTCTTTTCTAATTTGTCTTTTTTCAAACTCGATCTTGCTTAGCTTGCTACTTGTTTCTTTGATAGATTCATGGAGAATTTTATTTTCTTTTTCAATATCTTTCACCCTTGCTTCAGCACTTATCTGGGAGCGCTGCCTTAAGGAAGACACAGTTTGATTCAGATGTTCATTTTCCTGTTCCAATATTTTAATCTAATTACAAAGAACAGAGGAGAAAATTAAAAACTTAACTGAGCATAAACTAAATATTTTAAATTACAGTTTTTCCTTTCCAAAAACTAAAAGGGAAATCAGAACATAAAAGAGTACCAATGTGTCTATCTTACTTTTAATTCTGACAAATATTTACTGAGGGACCCCTGTGTACATGTACTGCCAGGTCATTAAAGTTCTTTCTTTAGGGAGTTTGTAATGTAAAGAAATGGTTAGGAGAGATGTATTTAATATTAATCAAAGTGATCTCCAGATTATTCATAGTTACATGTTTCAAATTCAAATAAGAATACAGGTGAAATGTACACATATATCTCTTTATGAATATTAGTTTTTATTTTCTTTAAATAAATTTGCAATGCATATACACAGTGGGTTCTTAATAAATATTGCTATATTTATATGTATATATGTGGGTGTGTATTCATTCCCCTAAGAATTCTAATTTGGAAACATCAAAATAACAAAATCCTCTGGTACACTTGAAAACTAATCCATCCAATTTATATCATGGTCTAATTTTATGGTTCTCAAAAGTCAGTGTGTTAAATAATTCCCTGAGAACCTTGTAAAAATACAGATTCATGCTTAACTCTAGAATTTTTATTCTGTAGTTCTATAGAAACCTATATTTTTACAGGTAGCCTGAGGACTATATCTGGATAATATAAAACAAATCATTTTACTTCTAAAAAAGTAACAGAGACTTTAAAATAGCAAGTCACTCAATATATCCAGTTCTCAGTTTCCTAAAGCATAACATGAGAATGACCAATAAACACTGGAAAGCAAATGAGAATGCATCTTAGAGGCTGTTGCCACATCTCCCTCTTAAACAGGGTTGGAGTAAGCTGCATTTCTCCCCAACTCCACTCAGGAAATTTATAATCTTCAGTCCTATTCCACAGACACATGAAAGCACAGGTACAGTAAAATTTTATACCAGATAATTATAAAGCACACTGGCCATTTAAAAAATTCTCAGCTTTCTCTTCACCTTTCCTAAAATAGGAGAGAAAATGAAGTAAAACCATAGTTACTCTAAAATTTAAGCAATTCTAAAATATTTCCCTTTCATGTTATATGAACATTTTTGTTTGCCTAAACTGTAAAATAACTTTTGTTAATGCATTTCAAAGTATATGCTTAATAGGAAATTTATGAACCTGTCTCTCTGAATTTTCTCTAAGTGTTTCAATTGTTTTTTCAAGTTGAGCTTTCTCCTTCATTAGATCCTTGCTTAAATTTTGACAATTCTGAAGACTTTGCTTTTCTTGAATAATCTCATTTTCAAGAATTTCAACCTAGAAAAAATTAAATTAAAAAAATAATGTATCATTAAATACTTTACAGCAGTGGAAACATGTCAAAACAAAAGATAATTTTCAAATAAAAAATTAAATACAGTTTTAATACTCAAATGGTGAAATTTAAGAACTGAATAGAGAAATTCAAGTAATATTCCATGCTACTTTTAGCACCTGTATAAAATATGCAGACACGACTTTCTTAACCTGTGCATCTTTGAAGGGTACATTTCTACTTATAAACAAAAAGATAAATCCAAATGAATATATGGTAATTATGTGCTATATGAAGACTGTACAAATCTTACTGAAAGACTTTTGGCTTGAGGAGATTTATAAAGTAAAATTTTAATTACAGTCCAATAATTTCAGTCAAGAAGGGAGAAGAGAATATAAAAAGCATGAATGAAAGATAAGAAATCGTGATTTAAGTTTAATGAGAAAACAGAACGGGATTAGGTTTAAAATAAAAAGGAAAGAGGGAGAAAAAAGGAGAATAATACTAGAGAAAAAAGGGCTGAACAGAACTCCAGCAAATGTTTATAGTCTAGGTTTAAATGTATTTTCAATTACACATTTTAAAGATATGATCAAGTATGTGGTTCACAAGGATAAAACAGCAAATTCCAGTTTAAATTATGCCAAATTGATTTTCCCATTATTATACAACATATTCAAAGCAGGTTATAAAAGAAAATAAAGATTTAGTTACACAAAATATTCCATTTCAAGTTTAAATATTAATTAAATCCTTATGTCAATAGTGAAGAAATCTAAGAATTTGAATAGTCTTAAATACATAAAGCAAGTTGAATTTTCCTATTTTATTATCAATGGAAGATAATATCTCAAAAGCATCAAGTCACAAATCTTATCCAGTTACTCAAATCAATATAAATATGTTCAAGAAGCTTTTATTTATTATGAATCCAGTTCTCCCATTAAAGCTTGAAACATATGGGTAACAGTTATTAATTAAACTCATTTGTTGTTTTACATCAATGGAATTCAAGCGAAATATTCAGTTTACAAAAGCACCTTTCAGACAATGAATTTATTAAAAAAATTGCTAGAATCACTAAAAATTTATTAGAATTCAAAGCTAATTTTAAAGTCAAATTATAATTTCCAGACCCAGTTATAATGATAACCAAAATAAAACTGTTTCAAGTTCTAAACAGCCACTCCTACTTTTATAGGACATTGTTAAATGCTTATTAAGATTATTTGGTTAATGGATTAAAGATGATGGAAAAATGTTTTAAAAGAGTAAAAATCTGGCAAAATAATCAAGGAGTCTTTTGCATTATCTAAGGCAGTGGTTCTCAAGGCATGGTTCCAAAAAACCAGGAAGACCATCACTTTGGAATTTCTTAGAAATGAGAAATTCTTCACCCCTAGCCCAGACCTACCAAATCAGAAACTCTGGGCATGGGACTCAGCGATCTGTGTTTTAACAAGTCCTGAAGGTGACTCTGATGCATTCTATAATTCAAAAACCAGTGGTCTAAAGGTTAGGGAGATTTTCATAAATGATTCTAGAAATCCAGCATCTAAAGAAAAAACTAGACATGGCTGACTAGATACAGAAATGAAAAGGAATACATAAGGACAAATGTATAAGAATATTTATTATAGTATTGTTCACTGTGACCAAGACCCAGAAACAAAAGTGAAAGCACATATTGGGGAGCAGATGTGATGGGAGTATTCATGATAAAAATATCATGTATGTTGTCATGACACAATTCTAGTTATCTACAATATGTGTATGTGTGTGTGCAGAAAGATACTCAAAAATAAATTACTTGGTCTGTTGCACAATTGGAATATTTCTGTTGAACCAAAACATAGGTAAAATTCAGGTTTCACAGTGCCTAAATTGTGGTCCTTAAATACTATTTCCCACTAAAAGGAACAAGGGCTTTCTGGAGAAATGGCTATCTCCAGATCTGGGGCAGGAAATGTTTAAGAGAAGCCTACTATGGCAAAAGCACAAAGGTTCACATCAGGGGCTAAGGCTGTGTCACAGGGATTCAGAAAGCAGCTTAGAAAGGTAGGATGTAAGAAAAACAAATGCAGTAGACTGAAACACTTCGAATATTTTTAAATCCATGAGTTCATAAAGACACTAAAACAAAAAATCACTCATTAATTATCTCAGAAGGATATGAGAGAACCAATTCATTACCAGAAAACTGGTAAATAAAGGGAAAGAATCAAACATTCATCTTGCTTTTTCCAATGAGAGTTCCTCGTCAGGATTTTGCAACCTCTGTTGAATTAAGGGATCCAAGCAAACATTTTTCATGACAATTAACATGACAAAAAGAAAGACAACTAGACATGTACCTCCTGACTGAAACAGACTCCTTATGAATATTCTTACTAAAGCCTCAATTGAACCTGATTAAGCCTACAGATAAAATAAGACCTATTAGGAACAAAAGAACTTGCAAAATGACACAAAAAAGATGCAGTAAGCAAAATCTAGATTGTGGAAAAACTAGATTAAACCACCTGGTTTCTTTAACAGAACAATTACTAGATAAAAAAAGTAAACCTTACATTAAAAAAGACAACAGACATCAGTTGATTGAGCATATTGATCTTATTCTAATTCAGACTTGAACAAAATGCAAAAAAAAAAAAAAATCCCAATAGATTTGGAGAAACTGAAATGCTAACCAAACTCTATTAAATTTTTAAGTGTGATAATGTCACTGTTCTTGATTTTTAAAAAATTCCTTACTTTTAAGGATACATAATGAGATATTTATTGGTGAAATGATACCATGTCTAAGCTTTACTTCAAAATCATCTAGTGGTTGTGGGGAGAGCAAACAAGGGTAGAAATTAGATTGGCTATAAGTTAATAATTGTTGAAGATGAATGAGTATAGAAGTTCATTCACCTTCCATTTATGTATGTTTGAAAATTTCCGTAAGTTAAAATAATTAGAGTACATTAAAAACTGGAAAATACACGTTCAACCACAGGGCTATTTATACTTTTACATATATTCTTTAACTTACATTAAACATTAGTTTTTATTTACCTTTTTACTTAGTCTTTGATTTTCTTTTTCAATTTTTAGGATTTTGGAAGTGTTGCCTTCTGCAGAATCCATAGTACTCCGAAGTTCTTCTACAGTTTTTGTCAGACTCTGGTTTTCCATCTCCAATTTCAATAACCTGCTTGATGTTAACTCATTCACCTCATGGCCCAAGGATTTTTGTGGTGCTATAATAATGAAAAATACTGTCATTGGTAAAAATATATTTACTCATTATTATAAATGAGTTTATAATAACTCACTATAAATAGTGAGTGTAAATGTACATCATCTGGTCCTTAACTTCATAAAAAAATTATAGTTATACAAGATAGACAAATGAAAAAAAAAGATAAAAGATGGGTAAATCTTGAATTTTTAATGCACCCATAAGCATTCTAGAGAAAAGAAAGCACAAAATCTAGACTGAAAGGATAAGAGTTTCAGTTCCAGTTCCGTAAGAAACTACTTGACAATGCCCAAGCCACTTTAACCTCAGTGAATCTGAGGATACGTGTACAAAACATAGTAATTGTTCTGTGTGTCTCACTAAGCTATCGTGTGGTTCACATAAGTATATAGCTAGCCTATGCTGCATCTTCAAAAATTAAAGGAAGACAGTCTAAGGGGGGAAAAAAATCCTAATTTCCTAATCCTCATTCTGAGGAAGGCAAGACAGTATACACTGGTCACCTTGAAAAAGTCTTTCTCTAAATGAAGAATCATGCTAAACTTGAGTATAAAAAGCAACATGAATACCATTTTGCCAAAAAGTTGTATTTCTAAGTAGATTTTAGCATAATTACGTTTTTTAAAATAAGAAAGGTCAGTTTCTAGTTCTGTATATGATGCAAATAAAAAATAATTATTTTAATAACCTTATAGCAGATTCATTAGATATTTTGATGATATAAAAATTAGGATTTAAAGTGAACTATGACACCTAGATTCATTTTGAAACCCTAGATTTCAGGAAGGGAAATGGAGAAGTATAGGAAGGCATTCTAGGTCTATCTATCTTTATGTATGTTTGAAATTCTCCATCATTAAGTAGAGAAACACATAAACACACACACATACACAAAACAACATATTCCCAACAAGTATATAAGCATACATTCTTTTCAAAATTAGGTATGGTAACATATCCCCCAGACTGTAAGTAAAGAAAGCCTCAATTCTTATTTCTAACTTTTGTTCTAGTTAGCATATTATTCTTCAATTGGAAGCTGGTATAATTGATAGTCAATGACTTTTTAAATTCCACTAGTTGTCCAAGTCTTTAGTAAAACTTTACTTCATGATCTGTAGTTATGCATTTCAATTAAACAAGATTAGACTACAATACTCGATATACCTTAGTAATACTTTCAATACTATGACTGTGTTTCAAAGATCCTTCAGGTCAGACTATAAATAATTAAAAAGGATGCTTACAACACATTTTTTAAAAGTAATCTCTATGAGGCAACATGGGATTTGAACTGAAGACCCCGCGAACAAGAGCTGCATGGTCTACTGACCGAGCCAGCCAGGTGCCCCCTTACCACACATTTTTAATAACATGGGAGGCTGCCTACATTATAATCTTAGGTGAAAAAAAGAACCTACATTGTATATATACATTGATCTGATGATGTCTAAAATATCTATTTGTGTGTAGGAACATTTGGTGCTTAAACATTTGTGTGTCTAAAATATCTATTTGTGTGTAGAAACATTTTGGAAGCAAATTTTTTGAAATGTAAAAAATGATTGCAGAAATTTATTAGTGACTTTCATTTCTTTACATTTTTCCACATTTTACAAATCTTCTAGAAAGCAATTCCCTTGTATAGTTAAAAAAAACAACAACACACCACATTAAAACAAGTATTTAGGTCTAGGATCCTAAAATGAATTGCAAAACAACTGTAATGATGATGATGATGAGGATGATGATGATGATGATGACAAAAATAATAATAATAAGCACTCAAATACCTACCATTTACCAGGTATTCTACTAGTGGCTTCATAAGTAGTAATGAATTCAATCCTTGCAATATCCCTACAAGGCACCTATTATTGTTCCCACATAACAGATGAAGAAACTCTTAACTGTGTAACTTTAACTAGTAGAAGTAAACATTTAAGTCTGTTTTCTTTATAACTTATTTCACAAAAAATACAATAAAAAAGTTCCACAAATACTTTTAAGTAACACATCTCAGCAAGTTCACTGGCTGAATATCATCACTTACTGTGTAGTAAATTTACAATGGGGTCCCAGAATTTGGAATTAGGTATCATGTATAAAATTAGGAAAGCCTAATGATAATAAATATGAGGATCCATTTGTAGAAGTAATTATCCTGTAAACATCAGACTATAAGCTCTCTCAAACCTATGTCTACTTCACCACTATATCCTCAGGGGCCTGGTACATTTTATACATGGGAGATGCTTAATAAACATCTGGAAGGAAGGAAAACAGGTGAAATAATCTAACACTGGGTAACTGAGGAATTATGGAACTAATCTAATTCAAATAAATGTGACACGGGCATAATTTCTATAAAGTAAACCAGTATTAACATACTCAAAGCTATGACCCAAATAAGGAAAAAAGAGCCAAAAGTTAAAAATTTATCTGGTGGTCTTTCATTATCTCTAGGGTAAAATTGGGCTGGACTGATTGGTAGGTATAGTGCTAAAATGAAGTACATATATTGATGAAAGTAGCCATGAAGATCCTTAACTTGCTTTACATTGGCTACATACTCGCCTAAGAATCTTCCACTATATTATGACTTCCTCTTTAAGTTTGTCTATAGTTAAAGAACAGGTTGACCAGCTAATATGACTTTTCTATTGAGTAGATGACCTTCTTTCCTAAAATAAATAAACTGGTAATCCCAGCTTCCTGTGATACTAATATAAAACAGTGCCTAAATGACTGATCAAATCTGTTACTATGCTCGTAAAGTTGAGTTGGAAGACGTGCAAAGATAAGGACCAGACCCAGGAACATAGAAATGAACATATTATTCTGTGAAATCATACCTAGGGAGATACCTGGCCTCCTAGGTATCTCCAGCAGGGGAAAATAAAGAATTGTAAAAAAACATAAAAAAATGTAAGCATAAATACAACTTCAGGAATTTATTTACTCATTTAAATAAAAAAATATTGGGAATACCTTCAGAAAGTTCGCTAGTTCTGGATATTTGTTCCAACTCCCAGCCAAGATGTAATGATTCATCCATACTTTGTTTCTGTGCCATTTCCAACGTCATATTTTCTTCCATTAATTCTTCAATCTTTTTTCTATCCATATCACGTTCCTTTTTTATTGTCAGGGAGCAGGAAGAGAAATGAAAGCTGTCAAACAGTGCAATTTCAAGCTAAATATTCTATTACTTATAACTTTTATCAGAAACTGAGTAAAATGAGGGTAAATTCTGAGTTCCTTAAAATTTTCAGTTTGAAGGAGATAATAAGTTATAATTATTCATGCTGGTCACTATATTGATCAGGTGTCTGATATCCTTTTTTTTTAAGATTTTATTTTTAAGTAATCTCTACACCCAACATGGGGCTCAACTCACAACCCTAAGATCAAGAGTCACTGACTGAGCATGCCAGGCACCCAGGTCTGATATCCTTTTAAACTGATCCTTGGGGACAATGAAAACTCTTCTTCATGTATTTCAGTATATATAGTAAATGATTTCTGACCCAATGCTAAATTTTAGCAAATAGTTTTCTAAATTTTTTTTTAAAGATTTTATTTATTTATAAGAGAGAGAGAGAGAGTAGGAGTGGGAGGAAGGGCAGAGGGACAGGGAGATGGAGAAACAGTCTCTCTGCTAAGCAGGGAGCCTGATGTGGGGCTCGATCCCAGGACCCGGGGATCATGACCTTAACCGACTGAGCCACCCAGGCAACTCTAATGAACAGTTTTATTTCTGTATTTTATTTAAAAAAAAATTTTTTTTAGATTTTATTTATTTGTCAGAGAGAAAGAGAATCAGCACAAGCAGGGGGAGTGGCAGGCAAAGGGAGAAGTCTCCCTGCCAAGCAAGGAGCCCCATCCCAGGACCCTGGGATCATGATCTGAGCCAAAGGCAGATGTTTAACGGACTGAGTCACCCAGGCATCCCTATTTCTATATTTTAAAGGCATATTCACACAATAGTTTATTAGGGTTTTTTCAAAGCAGAAGACAAAATTAATAATTAATACCACTCTGTAACAAAAGCAGAAATTTATACTAACCTGTTTTTATAAAGAATTGGAAGCATCTAATTTATTTAGCCACTTCTTCTCTGTTAAAGCCACAGGAGCTAGTCATCATTGTCATTATGCGGAAATCAGATGAATCTGAGAGATTTCCTAAGAGGCCACGCAACTGTCAAACATTACATTACTTACCATTTCCATATCATGCAGTTTAGCCTTTAGTTGTAAATTCTCTTTTTCTAATTCATGTAATTTATCAGAACGAGCTCTAGTTCCTTCTAACTGATCTTCCAACATGGTTTTTGTTTCTAATAAAACTTGATTGTCTTCTTTTAATTCCTATAAAAATTTCAAATAGGTTTTATCACAAGTATGTTAATATTTGTTAATTTTTCAAAGCTCTGAAACAAAAAGTCTGTATTGTAAAATAAGACGTTAAGCTGTCTTTATCAAAAGTTCTTCATGCAGGAGTAAAAGCTACTGAATAACAACAGATACAGTTGATGTTTTCCTGGTTTCATTTTTTTCCCTCAGAATTTACGTTATTATGCAAACATAATACTCAGTACTTATGCTAGGATGAGTAACACTACTATAATTTCACATAAAATTGTCAGGGTATATTTAAATTTCTTAGTCACAAGGATAAGGAATTAAGAATAAGTAGTTTTTCTGATATTTAAGACACAAATCTCCACAGAATCAGGGCTAATTCTTTTTTTTGCTGAAGTAGATTTAAAGATTTCTCTCTACTTAAACTATAACTTGAAAGTGAAGTGTTGGGTTTCTGAGTGAAATACCAATACTTGACCTAAGACTCACCTAGATCATAAACTAAGGCTCCTATCAATAAATATTTTATATCAGCATCTTGAGAAAATGCTTAAAATCCATACATATGTTTTGAAGACATGTGTTCACAAATCTGTCTTGCTAAACTACATGTCTGTGGTTTATAAACAAATTTATAATTTGACTTTATAAATTATAAAGTCAAAAGAAAGTATATTAAAACAATGGCATTTAGAAGGATCTCTTAACAGTGCCATGCATATACTGTTTAAATAAATGGCAAAGAATTAATAAGCACCTTGTGTTTGCTATCTACTGGGTCTATTTTCTGGCAACTTTCAGGCTAAAATATTCTAACTACTTTCTCTTATAATGTTTTCACTTCTTGACTTTGTATACTCCTTCCTTTTTATCACCATACTGAAACTGATAAAACTCTCCTCTGTTTGCAGAAATGAAGAAATTAACTGAGAAAGAAAAACGGAATGTAGAAGCAAGGATTGTCAAATTCTTGCTGTCAAACTGAACTTCATGTAACACTGAACTGCAACTATTAAGAAAAGCTGTCTTTTACACACACACACACACACACACACACACACACACACACACACACACAACTTGGGGAGAGGGAGAGTGCCTTCATTAATCCTAGTTTAGTATTCTGAGTTTACCAATGATCAGAAACATGCTTTAGTTTCACTTCTAGAAACAAGTTTGAAATTAGTAGAAGTATGTATTTTGATAATGAGGGAAAGACTTCACGTCTTCCTTACCTATCAAGCTAAATAAAAGAATGAAAGAAGAACTCCAAACAGTTCAATAAAATTAATAATGTCCAGAGATCCCTTTTTACAAGTATAAGCAATATGCTGATCGACCATAAAATAAGCACCTAAAGTATTTATAATTTGTTCAACATTTCAAAAGTTGCTTAAGTTTATTATGTGCATTTTGAAAAATCTAACTTTTAAACAAAATAATTGTGAATAGCTTAAATTATGCAACATACCTCAACTCTTGCCTTATAAAATTCAATATCATGTAGTCTTTCTTTGTATCTGCTGACTTCACTTTCAAGCTTATCCACTCTGATTGCTTTTTCTCGAAGTGCATCTAACTCATCTCGGTACATTCTAGCAGAACGAGCATCCGAAAGCAAATTCATGTTCTAAATATAAATAAATATTAATATTTTAAATATTATTTTCTATTTTCAAACTGATAATCTCTGGTTGCACAACTCAATGAATTTTCTAAAAAACCCCCAATGAACTGTATGCTTTAAAAGTGTGAATTTCAAAGTATGTAAACTATACCTCAAAGATGGAGATATAGGAAAGCTACAGATGATGGCTGGTACTGATGACTGTTATACCTCAGCCAGGGGCTGCTCTGCCACCCTGGGCAACTTCGCCAAGGCAACTTCTGAGGCCATTCCCAAGACCTACAGCTATCTCACCCCTGACCTCTGGAAAAAAACTGTGTTCACCAAGTCTCCCTGTCAGGAATTCACTGACCATTCTGTAAAGACCCACACCAGAGTCTCTGGGCAGAGGACCCAGGCTCCAGCTGTGGCTGCCACATACGAAAAACATTAAGTGAGTTAAAGCCTGTTAAAAAAAATAAAAAAATAAAACAGGGAGATATATGAAGAGTTTTTTTTTTAATCAAGAACACAAATTATTTTAAAATATGTTCATATGCAAATATAAACATGCTTACATACAAATTTTTAAAGAATGATCACTACTTAGGAATGTAAAAACTACTCAGGATATTTTAAAATAAGCTCACCTCTAGCTAACATAACCATTTGAAATTAATTTAAGGAACAAAAGTTAACTTTAAAATACAGGATAATGAAAACACAGAAGAGGCAAACTGTATTACTAAAGTTGATCATTAGTTACTTTAGAGAAATTATGTTTCTATCCAGATGTGTTGTAACATACCAAAATCCTGCTGAGTTTTTCTAAACTTCCAAATGAATATTGGTTGCACGTGATTAGTGCTTACCTTAATAACATTTTAGACAAATATCAAAAATTCAATCTTTAAAAGCTCTCTCGTAATCCTTTAGAACAATTTATCAAAGTATGACCCAGGGACATCTGTGGGTCCCTGAAACCCTTTCAGGGAGTGCATGAGGTCAAAACCATTTTCATAATAACACTAAAACATTATTTGTCTTTTTCATTCTCATTTCTCATGAGGGTGCAGTGGAGTTTTCCAGGGCTACATGGCATGTGATATCTTAATAGACTGAATGCAGAAACAGATATGAGAACTTAGTAGTCATCAAATAAGCCAGGCATTAAACAGATTGCAAAAATGATTTTAAAAAAAGAGATTTGCAAAAATGTAGAAGAGTAGGATTCTTCTAAGTTTTTTTTTTTTTGAAAACAATGGTTATAAGCATATAATTTTTATGTTAACATGGAATGGGTTGAGTATTATTTTTAAATAAACATTTTTTAAATGCTAAGTTTTAATTTCAAATACAGAAAATACCAGTAAATATAATCCACATTAAATAATCCTCATTAATTTTTAATAGTACAAAGAGCCTTGAGACCAAAAAGCTTGAGAATCACCGTTTCACAGGGAGCACACATACAAAAAACCATGCTACCAAGAAGAACCACAACAGCAGTCACAGCATATCTAGAAATGAAGATTATGATTCCCAGTCTCATTCATCTGGAAAGGTCCCAGTTTAGGATTCTGCAAGTGGAGTAATCCCTGAATTTAAAATAGCAAGTTAGGGAAAGTAAGGAGAAGAAATAATTGTCTAGCTTTACCACAATCCTTACCATTTATGGGTAAAAGGAGACTTCATTCCTACCTCCAAATAAAAATGAAACTACAAACATTAAAAGAAGTGAATTCTTAAACAATCTTGGTTCAGAACGAAAAAAACCCCACAAAGCTTTAGTAAAATAAAAGTAACTTTGAAAAGGTAAAAAATTTTTATCTTACTTAGAAAAGAGTAAAAAATTAAAAAGCATTCTGTCATCTGAAGTTAACACAGAGCACTATCAGAGACCAGAGACTTAGGGAGATACACATAAAGCAGAACAGTTTACAGTAGAGCTGTTCAGCTTTCCAGCCCACGGAAGCCAAATACATAAAAAGAGAAACTTGAACTACCCTTTGAATTCTAGGGAAGTCTGAATAGCACTGATACAGAAAAAAGTAAAGTCCAAAGACTTTGATTTCCAGGGCTCTGGAATTTTTGAACAGAAAAACACTGAAAAAGTCACCTTTAAGCCTCCGTAATCTCATAAAACATTAAGGTAAAGGTTATAAATTTTAAGCAGAAAAATCAATTTCCAATTACTTACTGGTCCCATATAATAAAAGTTCAGGTACCAACCTCTTGTTGTAGCCTTTTTAGTTCTATTTCCATTTGCTCAAGTTCCTGTTTACAGTCTAACAACTGTTCAGTCTTTTCCTCCCTTAAATGAAAATATTATTTATTAAATAATCAGTTTACTATTTTTGAAAACCATGATCAGCATCTGCATTAACACAAATATATTATCATTACTGAATATCTAGTTGAAAATCCTATTAGCCATACACTAACCCAGCGGGAAAAGACAAAGCAATGGATATTAGGAATGTTTATGATTACATGTCATCAATCAGATTCCCCCTTAAAATTCCCCAAAGGCTAATGACCTCAATGACTGACGTCCTCTAAGTTCCTAAAGTAGTTTCTTTCTCATTTTTCTTGTCATCCCCCATTCTCACTCTCCTTTTTGTCTTTTTCCCTCTCAAAGACAAATACACTGGAACAGTTTTTAAGCAAGGCACTACTATCTGGGTCTGACTCTTAAAGGATCTCCAACAATTTTCAACATTTACAGTGGCCTAAAGGAAAGTATACACTGCTACACAGATACATAAAATCTTTATATCCCTATTGGTTTCTTCCCTATAGGCCATAAACATCTTCAAAGTTCTCCTATTCTTTTTTTCTTCTTATACTACTTTACTTCTCCCATTTTCTAACTCCCTTTCAGAGCCAAGATGCTCAAACTCAAGTTTCCGTTCACTAATTCTACTTTTCCACCTTCTGTTCTTTAATTAAAAAAGGTAAATGTTCATTGTATAAAACAATCCATTGCTGACATCTCATCATACCTGTACTTTTTTTTTGAGAACCATAATTTTTAATGAAGAAATAGTCCCTTTCTGAATTCCATTTTTCACTGTAATGAATAATGTTTTGGTAAATAAACCTCAGTATACATAAAACACTGTATGTTTAGGGGCACTTGGCTAGCTGAATTGAAATAGCATGTGATGCTTGAACTCCGGGTCATCATAAGTTCAAGCCCCTTGTTGGGTGTACTTTACTTAAAACAAAACAAAACAAAACAAAAATTTAAAAAAACCTTCCCCCACCCTCCCCCAAAAAACCCTATATATTTCAGGCCAGATTTCTAAAAGTACATTACATGTTTAAAGGTTCTTGATACATACTGTCAAACAGCCCTCCAGAAAGGTCATTACCAATTTATAATGCAACCAGCAGAGGATAAAAGTGCCTATATGGAAAACAATAACTGAAAAATGCTGTGTTACTATTCTAACTTGCATTTGTTTGAATACTAAGACAACCTGGAAGAAATGGGTAAATTCCTAGAAATACATAAACTACCAAAACTGAAACAGGAAGAAATACAAAACTTGAACAGACTGATAACCAGCAAAGAAATTGAATGAGTAATCAAAAAACTCCCAACAAAAAAAAGTCCAGGGCTAGATGGCTTCATAGGCAAATCTACCAAACATTTACAGCAGAGTTAATACCCATTATTCTCAAACTATTCTAAAAAACAAAAAAGGAAGGAAAACTTCCAAATTCATTCCATGAGGCCAGCATTACCCTGATACCAAAACCAGATAAAGAATCCACTAAAAAACAGAACTACAGGCCAATATATCCCTGATGAACATGGATGATTATAAAAAACTAGGAATTATACCCAAGACCTTGCCTTCTCCTTTACTTCTTCTTCTCCAACCCCATTTTTATAACCTTACATCAGGTCCGTACCACTTCTTATCTGGACTGTCCTTCAACCTACCTCACACTGCCATCAGAATTTATTTTCTCAATGTGAACATTCACCAAAAGTCAACCACTAGGCTAGCAACTTTTCAATAAAACATAAAATGGATCTTGTTATTTTTCCTGTTCAAAATATCTTCAATTGGTTCCCACTGTTTAAAGTCCAAACTTCTGAGTACTGCATATAAGACCTTTCATGTATCCACACCATCATTTTCAACTTCATTTCTTGTGATGCTTGTCCTATAGCCTACTGAACCTGCTGTAGTTCCTTCTGCTTAGAATACCCAATTGAGCCTTTTCAACCTAGTAAATGCCTGACATTAGCTGAAAGGTAACCATCTCTATGAAATCTTCCTGACACCACTTCCTTATTCTCTTCCAAGTCAGAAATGACCAAAACTCCTGTGGGTTTCAACTGCAGGGTTTCACCTATCTGTTTAAAAGTTTATCTCACAACTCAATTTTAAAATGGGCAAAGGATCTGAATAGACATTTCTCCAAAGAAGATATACAAAAATGACCAACAGCACATGAAAAGATGCTCTCAACATTACTAGTCAGCAGGGAAATGCTAATCAAAACCACAATGAGATATCCCTTCACACCCACTAGAATGCATAATCAAAAAGGTGTATAATAACAAGTACTGGTGATGATACAGAAAAACTGGAGCCCTCATACATTGCTGGTAGGAATGTAAAAAGGTGCAGCCAAATAGTTTGACAGTTACTCAAAAGGTTAAACATAGCACTACCATAGGATCCAGCATTTCCACTCCTCAGTATATACCCAAGTAAAAACACATGTCCACACAAAAAACGTGCACATCAATGTTCATAAGAGTATTATTCATAATAGCCAAAAAGTGGAAACAATCCAAATATATATTACCTCATAAATGGATAACCCAAAGGTGGTATATCCATATAACAGAATATTATTCAGTTGTAAAAAGGAATAACATACTAATACTTGCTACAACATGGATGAATCTTGACAACATTACGCTAAGTGAAAGAAGCCAGTCACAAAAGGTCATATAATGTATGATTCCATTTATATGAAATGTTCAGAACAGACAAATCCAAGGAAACACAAAGTATATTAATGGTTTCCAGGAGCCAAAGGCAAAGAGGGTGGGGGGATGACTGCTAATGCGTATGGGGCTTCTTTTTGGGGTGATGAAAATGTCTTGAAATTAGATAGTATGTGATGGTTTCACAACTCAATGAATATACTAAAAATTACTGAATTACATTTTTAAAGGATGAATTTTCTGATATAAATGATCTCAACAAAGCTGATATTAAAAAAAGAATTAATAATTTGTATGACGGGAAAACTTTGAAAATACAGGATCCATGGAGGCAGAATTATTAAAGGAAGTCTCTGATAGTGTACTAACTACTGCATAAAAGTGAAATTTATAAGAAACTAATTCTTCCATCCAAATTGCAAATTAGGTGGGAATGCAAACTGGTAGAGCCACTTTGGATAACAGTTTGGAGGTTCTTCAAAAAGTAAAAATCCAGCAATTAACACTACTAGGTATTTACTCAAAAGATACAAAAATATAATTCGAAGGGATACATGTACCCTGATGTTTACAGCATCATTATCAACAATATTCAAACTATGGGGGAGGGGCGCCTGGGTAGCGCAGTCGTTAAAGCGTCTGCCCTCGGCTCAGGGCGTGATCCCGGCGTTCCGGGATCGAGTCCCACATCGGGCTCCTCCGCTGGGAGCCTGCTTCTTCCTCTCTCACTCCCCTGCTGTGTTCCCTCTCTCACTGGCTGTCTCTCTGTCACATAAATAAATAAAATCTTAAAAAAAAAAAAACAAAAAAAAAAACAATATTCAAACTATGGGGGCACCTGGGTGGTTCAGTTGGTTAAGCATCTGCCTTTGGCTCAGGTCATAACCTCAGGGTCCTATAATCAAGCCCTGCATTGGGCTCCCCGCTTATGGGGGAGCCTACTTCTCCCTCTCCCTCTACCCCTCCCGTGCTTGTGTGTACACACACTCTGTCTCTCTAATAAATGAAATCTTAAAACAAAACAAAACAAAACAACAACAACAAAAACAATAGCCAAACTGTGGAAAGAGCCCAAACATCCATCCATGATGAATGGATAAAGAAGATGTGGTGTGTATATACACAACGGAGTATTACTGGGCCATCAAAAAGAATGAAATCTTGCCATTTGCAATGATGTGCTAGAGTGCATAATGCTAAGTGAAATAAGTCAGTCAGAGAAAGACAAGTACCATATGATTTCACTCATATGTGGAAGAAACAAAACAGATGAACATATGGGAAAGAAAAAAAAAGAAAAAAGAGAGGGAAGCAAACCATAAGAGACTCTTAACAATAGAGAGAACAAACTGAGGGTTGATGGAGGGGAGGTGGGTGAGGGATGGGCCAAACGGGTGATGGGTATTAAGGAGGGCACTGGTTGTGATGAGCACTGGGTGTTGTATGTAAGTGATGAATCACTAAATTCTACTCCTGAAACCAATACTACACTATATGTTAACTAACAAGAATTTAAATAAAAATCTGAAAAGAAAAAAAAACCCAAATTGCAAATTACATTTTTACTCTGCATATTAATAAACTCAAAGCAATTATATTATAATGTACCACCTGTAAGTAAGTATGCTATTAGTTAATCTGCATGTTCTCATTACAATTATTTATTTCCATTAGGTATAAGGCAACCGGAACTATTTTTAACCACCACGATTTCCATACTTCATTATTTTGGAAAGATCTGTCCCAACAAAAAGACTTAGAACAAATGTTAATAAAAGAAATCTGTGAAGAAACACATTTTCAAAGGACAAAAAGATGGTATTTGATGAAATGTTAGTTATTGGGAATAGTTGCTATATCTGGCATATTTATTTACTCATTAATAATATTCTTACATTTTCCAGTCAGTATATGAGAAACCAAATTTTATCAATCTCCCTAAGTTGTTTGGGATTTTAATAAACTCCATGGCCAAGTAAATTTCATTTAAAAATCAAATTCTAATACAGTGCAAAATGTTAAATGAATTCACAACCATCATTACAGTTCTAATTGCATGCTTTATCTAAAGACTGGAGAAGATTGTGCTAAATTATATGGCACGAACTAGTGTTCACTGTTTAGGCTATCCATTAGCTGCCAGTCAAACTAATAACAGCAATCTCTTCCCTAATTTTCCTGGTGCAGCTGTTTATAGAATATCCTGGGCGTGTTCACTTCAATAGATACATAATAGCGCAGACATCCACAATGAAAGCTGTATTTTTTTTGTTTTCAAATTTTCCTATAGACTGTATATTTTTTCTACCTTGCATATTCAATCACTTTCTTAAACTAACTGCTTTAAATAATCAGTGAATAAACTTAATTGTTATATTGTGGCTTTAAATTTTAAATCTATACTGAAGCCCAAATTCCAGGAAAACAAACCAAAAAGAAAAAAAGAAAAGAAAAAGGCCCCAAACATAAAAATCCTTTGTTCTTTTTAAAGTACAAAATAAAAAATCTCCAGCAGAGACTCGTTATGCCTTTACATGTGATTCACCAAGGAATACTTACGTGACATTTACACTGACTTTTCTCAAATGATCTTTGAAAGTTAAATAAATGTAATTTCATCAGCACTAACCAATCTGAATATTTACCACGTCTAAGTACATGACTCAGGCATTTCAATTACTCAACACAGAAGGTACACACACAAAATTATTTTGTATAATACTGTATACCAACAATTCAGTCTTTTATAATATTAACTTTTAAAGAACTAAGCTTATTGGCTGAATCAGTGGTTGCCAGTATTTTGGATGTCAAAGAATATAAAATTTAAAAAATTAAGGAGACCCCAATTTGCCAAGAAAGAACAATATTTTATAAAAGAAAGATCGTTTTAATATAAGAAAGGTAGGAAGGACATGAATTCAGAATAAAGGACAATCTTTAAATTGATAAGATTTAGGATTAGGAAAACGTTATGCCAGTCTCCTTATTTTTCATTTTGACAAATACTAGTGAAAACTATGACACAAGCTAGCAGTCGGAAAAACTGATCTATATTCCATAAGCTGAAAAAACATTTTTAGGTCACCTTTGCAACCATGTAAATTCAATAAGCCTTGAAAATCACCAACTTACAATTCCTGCCTAAGCCTTCTTATCTTTGCCTTAGCATCTGCCAGTTCCACCGACAGATGTTGTCGACTTTCCGTTCGCTTCATGCCTGGAGAACCACAGGGTGACTGTGCAGATGAAGAGGCATGCGGTAAAAAATGAAGACCATCCCGTTCTTCAGAGAGTTCTATGATAGTCTAAGGAAACATAGAAATAAACACAGAATCACTGTTAGTATTCTACATATCAGAGAACGAAACACATCAAAACTATTCACTAAGTACTATCCTATAATACCAAAACCAATTCACCAGTCAAAAATAACTTTGTGATAGTTAGCTCTCTTTTTAAAAAGTTTCATGCAACAGTTCATGGATTAGCTATTTACTGGATAACGTTAGAACAAGACTTAATACTTTTTTTCCCCTTCCTAATTTTTTAACAAAGGGAATCAATTGTAGTAAAATAACTACACTAAACAGCAACTGTTAGGAAGGTGTAAAAGACTTGTTGACATAGGAAAGAAACCAACCCAAGAGCAACAGGTCTACAACTATGCTGTCCAATATGGTAGCCAGTAGCACAAGTGGCTATTTAATTACAAGTTTATTTTTTATAAAGATATTATTAGTTAATTAATTAATTAATTTGTCAGAGAAGAAGGGGGAGAGAGAGAGAGAAAGAGAGCGCGGGCACACATGCGTGCACAAGCAGGTGGAGCCGCAGGCAGAGGGAAAAGCAGGCTCCCTGCTGAGCAAGGAGCCTGACGCAGGACTTGATCCCAGGCCCCTGGGATTATGACCTGAGCCGAAGGCAGACGCTTAACCGACTGAGCCACCTAGGCATCCCTAATTACAAATTTAAAAGGTTAAAAATACAGTTCCTTAGTCATACTAGCCGCATTTTAAGTATATAACAGCCACATGTAGCTAGTGATTACTGTATTGGACAGCACAGAAATACAACCTTGCCATCACTGCAGAATTCTACAATATCGCTGTAGAATTGTAAAAAGGGATCTCAGAGGGACCAAGAAAACCTCAGAGGTTTTGTTCAATCTCTTAACTCTGCAGGTTAACGTAACTGAGGCACAGAGACTGATTTGTCCGTGATCACAAAACTTGTAGCAATGCCAAGACTCCAGGTCCAATCTCTCTCTCTCTTTTTTTTAAAAGATTTTATTTATTTATTTGACAGAGAGAGAGAGACAGCCAGCGAGAGAGGGAACACAAGCAGGGGGAGTGGGAGAGGAAGAAGCAGGCTTCCAGTGGAGGAGCCTGACGTGGGGCTCGATCCCAGAATGCCAGGATCATGCCCTGAGCCGAAGGCAGACGCTTAACGACTGCGCCACCCAGGCGCCCCCAGGTCCAATCTCTTGACTCCATATTCTATGTTCTCTTTCTTGCAATACTAGTTGTAATCTGCTTCCCATCTCAACATTTCCTTTATTCCTTTCTTTAGTCTCTCCATGGGACACAAATCTCATTCTACTTTTCCCAATTCTGAACTTTAAGGGCTACTTAACCTTATATTTACCTCAAATTCCTCCATTCCTCCAATTTTCCTCTTATTGGAAAATTCTCTTATTCTAGACCAATTTCTCAGCTATTCTTTCAAACTTCTCAGGCACACAGAAATTATCTTGAATAGTAATTTCAACTGTTTTACTCCAGGTAGAATAGGTGGGTTAACCACCTCAGGACCAGGAAATCACCATTTTTGCTTTCTTATCACCAAGTCTTATAATGCCCTCACTAAATCATTACTTTATCCTTCTTCTTCTTCTTTTGTTTTTTTAAACCACCCATAAGGATTCATTTCTTCATCCTTGGGATATATTTCAGCACCTAATCAAGGTCTGCCCAACTATTGCTTTCACAAATTCCAGTGGCCCTACTAATAAGCTACAGAACACAACTTCTCAGTCCCTTTTCTCTTTACAACTCCACATCCACTGCTTATTCAATACATACAGACTTTTCCAATGAAGGAACCACTCCTCTTCTCTTGTGCCATGCCTCCTTTACTAGCATTACTCCGATGGCACCATACGTACACCTGAACCCTTCATCACTCAACTCCTCCTTTCTGTACAGATTATTCCTGGCTACTCTAGAGTTTCTACTCAGCTTGAAACTACAGTTAAGAGTTTAACTGTCATCCTTACTTTCCAATGTAACACTACAATGCCATTCTTTGACTACAGCCCACTCTTTGGGGAAAAACAAAAGGGAATGAATATTTATAGAATTCCAATTAGGGGAATTTCCAACAAGATTTCATCCAATACTATAATCTACAATAGAGGCATTATGGCTATTTTAAAATAAGGAAATTGAGGCTCATATAGATTAACTTAACAAAGTCACACATTTAATGACAGGTATAACAGGGATTCAAATTCAAGTTTGACTCAAACACTATGTCATTTTCCTTACCCACCATCATTTTTTTAAAATTCCTTCTCCAAGCTAATAAAGAACTCTAAAAGGAAAACAAACAAGAAAATACACAGTCCTATGACACATCTTGCCATCTATTTTCAGTTAAGCTCTTTTCAATGCCCATCAATCCTTTAATTGAAAATCTTAATTTCTTGACAAATTTCTCTACAATGACTGTTTTAAACATATTTTTTTCTACTTAAGCCTCCATCTGTAAACTGCTATTATCACTTCTGATAAATGACCTCTCCTCCAACTTGTCAAAGAAACAAAACCACCTAAGATTAAATCCTCCATTTTTATGCATCTTTTGCTCCCAACATATACTCCTTATTTCTGGAACATTTTCAGCTTCTCTCTTCCTACTAGCTTTTTTCTCCTTGATCTTCAAATATATACAAGTATCTTCTATCTAGGAAAAAAAAAAAAAAGACCACATTTCCCTCCGTTACGCTTCTACTTCTCTTTCATTGCTACTTTTTGAAGGGTAGTTTATACATTCACTGACACTACTCATCTTATCCACCTACCCAGCACGCCCAGCCCAAGTGCCTGTCTCTGTGAATAGTGTTACTAGTAATCTCCATAGTAGCCCAGGCTCAGTCTTCATGGAGTCAAGTTTTATTTATTTTCTTACTGTCTCCATTATCTTTAATCTTGTCTTCTAACATCTCCTTAACCTAATAATAGTGCCTGTGCATAGTACTTAATAAATATTTGTTTCATGCACAAAGAAATTAGAATTTAATTATATGCTATCTTGTGTTTTTCATTTACAATGTGGTTTTTCCCCCATAAACCTGATACAATCTTTCTTATACCTCCTCTGTATCTCTGATCTCATTTAGCATAGTACTGAGCCCAAAACAGCTGCTCAAAATTATTGAGTTCAATGATTCACAAAGTGGAAAACTCAAGAAAAGTACAGAAGACATGTGCTACATCTGAACTTAGTACGTGGTATTATGGAGATATCAAGAGTTTCCAGATGCCAGTGTACAAAAGAACTATGGGCTGCGAAATATTTTCTAAAAAGAAAAAAGAAAGAAACCTCGTACTAAGAGTTAAGAATATTCAGAGGCATTTTCCATTAAAGATTATGTAGACAATGTGACTTTTCTCTAATGGTAGTAGTTTCTTTAGCTCAAGGCCTCCAAACATTTTTAAAAAAACCTGACAAAAAATGTTACTAAAGCATAATCTAATTTCATGAGCCTTCTCTGATGCTTTTGATGCTAGACATTCCACTAGCAACTGTAAGTAATGTCTTCCTTCTCTAAATTCCTATAGTATTTAGATATACAATTTTGGGGGGGTACTTATTGCTTTCAAAATTTTATTACAGTAAAGCAAAGCTGGAGGCATCATAACTCCAGACTTTTTTTTTAAAAAAAGATTTTATTTATTTATTTGACAGAGAGAGAGAGAGACAGCCAGCGAGAGAGGGAACACAAGCAGGGGGAGTGGGAGAGGAAGAAGCAGGCTCCCATCGGAGAAGCCTGATGTGGGGCTCGATCCCAGAACGCCGGGATCACGCCCTGAGCCAAAGGCAGACGCTTAACGACAGAGCCACCCAGGCGCCCCAACTCCAGAGTTTTTATACAGTTATATTACAAAGGTCTAGTGATCAAAACAGTATGGTACTGGCACAAAAACTGACACGTAGGTCAATGGGACAGAAAACCTAGAAGTGAACCCACAACTATATGGTCAATTAATCTTCAACAAAGCAGGAGAGAATATCCTATGGAAAAAAAAGTCTCTTCAACAAATGGCATTAGGAAACTGGACAGTGACCTGTAAAAGAATGAAACTGGACCACTTTCTTATACAAACACAAAAATCAATTCAAAATGGATTAAAGAACTAAATGTGAGACCTGAAACCATAAAAATCCTAGGAGAACACAGGCAGTAACCTCTTTGACACTGGCTGTAGCAACTGCTTTCTAGGTGGTGTCTCTTGAGGCAAGGGAGACACAAGCAAAAATCAACTATAGGGACTTCATCAAAATAAAAAGCTTTTGCACAGCAAAGGAAACAATCAACAAAACTAAAAGGCAACCTACAGAATGGGAGAAGATTTTTGCAAATGACATATCTGATAAAGGGTTAGTATCTAAAATCTATGAAGAACTTATAAAACTCAATACCCAAAAAATGAATAATCCAATTTAAAAATGTGAAGACATGACCATTTTTCCAAAGACGGACAGATGGCCAACAGACACAGGAAAAGAAGCTCAATGTCACTCATTATCAGGGAAAACAAATCAAAACTACAAAGAGATGTCATCTCACACCTGTCAGAATGGCTAAAATCAAAAGCACAAGAAACAACAGATGTTGTTGAGGATGTGGAGAAATGGGAACCCTCTTGCACTGCTGGTGGGAATGCAAACCGGTGCAGCCACTCTGGAAAACAGTATGGAGGTTCCTCAAAAAGTTAAAAATAGAACCACCCTCCGAACCTCAATTACACTACTAGGTATTTACCCAAAGAATACAAAAATACTAATTCAAAGGGATACAAAAGCCAAACTATGGAAACAGTCCAAATGCCCACTGACTGACAAATGGATAAAGAATATGTGGTGTGGTGTGGTGTGGTGTGGTGTGTGTGTGTGTGTGTGTGTGTGTGTGTATGTAATGGAGTATTACTCAGCCATAAAAAAGAATGAAATCTTGCCATTGCAACAACATGGATAGAGCTAGAGAGTATTATACTAAGTGAAATAAGTCACTCATATGTGTAATTTAAGAAACAAACAAAAACCACAAATGAGCAAAGGGGGAAAAGAGAGAGAGAGGCAAACCAAGAAACAGACTCTTAAGTACAGAGAACAAACTGATGTTTACCAGAGGGGAGGTGGGTGGGGTGATGGGTGAAACAGGTGGTGGGGATTAAGGACTGCATTTCTTGTGATGAGCACAGGGTATTGTATGAAGTGTTGAATTACCAAATTCTACACCTGAAGCTAGTATTACACTGTATGTCAACTAACTGGAACCTAAACAAAAACTTAATAAAAAAACCCCTGAATTATTTTATTAAAATAACTTCCCCAGCAGATTGTAACAATCTTTCATCCTTTTTTGAAAGTTTGTCAGTTTGTTGCTCCCAAGCACTCTTAGCACAAGATCTTGCAAAAAGCAGGTATTTATTAATATACCCTGAAGAATATATATAACAGAAAAAGATATACCAAAGCTAAGAAAAAAATTCAAGTGACTTAATAACTCTACTTACAGAACTCCCAATTAAAGAAAAGAATCAGAGATGTGCTCAGCACAATCATGGTTTTGGGCAAAGGTTTTAGAAACTGGAACACGGGTTGGAATCAGATTTGGGAAACAGTTTAACTTCCCTGAGCTCAAGTATCTTCTTTTTTTAAGATGGGGTCATTGTACTGACTTACAAAGGTAGTTTATTATACACATAACATAATGCTTGGCATAAAATAAAGAGTGACAATAAAGAGATCTTAAATTCATTAAAATCTATTTGGTTTTTAGTAAAAGAGGAGGATTTAAGAAATACATGTTACACAGAATTAATAGGAGTGAAGAATAATTAAAAAGAGTGAACAAATTACACTTTCTAGATGAAATAAAAGAATTACCACAAAAGATCAATCAAAACAGAAAAAAAGGACTCTGTTTTGACAAGGAAGGGCATCCCCTGTGAGCAGCCTGAAGCTTCCTAATACTGACTGAAAGGGATGTCTAACCCTTGCCATGACAGTAAATGGAGGATATTTAAGTGCATAGATGGTGCCTACTTTAACTCCCGGAGTATTACTGCTCATCAGGATATACAACATGTATGGACAGAAAGCCCTGGAGCAGCCAACTAGCCTCCCTTGTTGATATGGAACCTCCTAGAATTAAGTGGCTAAGTATGAAGAAATGCATTGCTTAACTTAATAAGCTGCCAGTCTGGGTTCCTTGGAGACCCCTGAAGGAAGAAACAAGCAGAAAGAATTCTAACTGATGTTATTCTAAAAGGGATCCTCCAAAGCTCAAATTTTCTAGGAGGTCACAAACCCAGTACAGTCTATGACAGAGCTGAGAATAAGGACATTTGCAAATTTCAAGTTAAAGTAAGAGTCAGACAAAAAAGTAAACTCAACACCCTAGGGTACGCTTACATGATGTGTTCCAGCAGCAGCAATAAGTACAGCCACCTGCTAGTTCTCTTGCATAAGTGGCTACAAGCTACAGGGTAACCCTGCTAGACTCTGTTGATTCAACCTAACCTGGATTGGCATGGAGCCCACCTGCACAGCCATGAACATCAATGTGGGTGTCAGAAGAGCAGTTTTATGACTCCTATACCAGTTTTATGAGAAAAGGAGACTCTTCACTGTGTCCTTATCTACAGCCCTCCTCTACTGGCTGCAGATGGGAATGTCTTCACAAGCACAGTATGGCCTGGATCTTTGACACATCACCGCGGTGGACCTGACAGGCAAGTTCCTGAGCCCCATCAACAGGATAGGAGCAAAAATTATGCCTCCAGCACTAGCTCTGCCAGTCAGGCTGTTACTGCAACTTCTACTCTATTCCTTCAGCATGGTGTTTGTGGATAAGCATGGCACAAACAAGGAGCACACCTTCCCCTTAAGAAAGATGGGTCTGCAAGCTGGAAAGGCCCAGATGTATGTGTAAGACCTGATGTGATGGTTCCTCTCTTGGAAGTTCCATTTTTCTTTCTACATAATGCTACACACATGGAAGGGCCTTAAAGGTATCTTAATGTACAGATTTTTATTTGTAATTTTTAAAGTCTTTTATTGTAAGTTTTCTTTGCACTTAAAAATGAACATGATGCTTTTGTACTCTGAATGTTCCAAAAAATGTTATGAATATGATACTCCTTTCTTTCCTCCAGCATGGCTGGTAAATTTTGTAGAGAAATTAGAAACCACAACCATACACACGCTTTCAATGTGTTTATTCAGTGTGACATATAACTTTCTTCTATTTTATTTTTTATATAAAATTTTTATATAAAATATTTTGGAGGGAAAAACAGAAGAGCTAAAGGGAAAAATCTAAATAAGAACCTGTTTCAAGCCAATTGATTGCTACAAAATTATTCCATTTATATATTGTGTTTACATTTGTCTAATATTTTTCATAATTATTTTTAAGGATCTTTTCTAATTAGTCCACTGGTGACCCAAATTAAAAAATTTTCCCCTAGAGAACTGGGTTTAAACCAGCTAGCAACTTGTTTCCAAATACCTTGAGACAAGAGAACACGACCACTTTTTTCTTGTTAAAAAAACAAATTCAACCAAAATGCTTAATCAGGCAGGATAATATATTTTAAAAAGTTTTTCAAACAATCAGTATAGTGTTTCATATTCCTTAGTTTTAACATAAATCATATAATGACAAACATTTTGTTCTCATTTCTCCAAAATAATATCCTCCTTCTTCATCCTATATTAATAACTTCATGGAAGTGAGATCAAACAATGCATACATGCCCTCAGAAGCTGGAGGACATCTTATCAAAACACAAATAGAAGAAATACAAATAGAAGAATATTGTAGAAAATTAATAAAGCGGTAAAAAGGTGCTAAT
Organism: Ursus americanus; assembly: GCF_024610735.1. Taxonomy (NCBI): domain Eukaryota; kingdom Metazoa; phylum Chordata; class Mammalia; order Carnivora; family Ursidae; genus Ursus; species Ursus americanus. Next base: position 23,223,328 of record NC_142133.1, read on the forward strand.
ATAAGAAGATAAAGCATATGGGTCAAAACTCCGATTGAAAATGAAGTAATCTCAGTATCTCAGGATAAGTTTGATATATATTAGGGCCATTTTTTCCAATTCACACTTCCTTTGCTCTTACTGTCTTAGATTTTTTTAAAAATTTAGTTGTTGCTCTAAAGTATTTATTTCCCATCTTTTGTTCTCTTTTAATGCCTAAAGAAAAACTGAAAATTCCCATCTATATTGTCCAGGAAAAAAAAAAAAACCTTTAGGAATTTCTTCTATGCAAGTCTTTCATTAGCCCAAAGAGTAATCAAATTCTCTGTAAATAAGCTCAAAACTGTCTCTTCCAGGGGCGGCTTGGTGGTGTACTCAGTTAAGCGTCCAACTCTTGGTTTTGGCTCAGGTCATGATGTCAGGGTGCTGGGATTGATGTCTACATTGGGCTCCATGCTCAGTGCAGAGTCAGCTTGAGATGCTCTCTCCCATTCCCTCTGCCCCTCCCGCTCACGCTCTCTCTAATAAATAAATAAATAAATAAATAAATCTTTAACCCCCCACACACACCTGTCTCTCCCACGTAAATGGAAAAACTGATCAAAGCTACACATTCTTCTGAACGGCAGAGTACTTTGGTCTGCTATTAACAAAATACTACTCACCATCACATGCACTGAAGTCTAGACTCCTATAAAATTATTAGCTGTTTTCAGAGAGTGCAGGCAAAATACCTGGTACAATTTTACTCTTTTAAAAAAGCAAAGTACTCTCTTACAGGAGCCTATAATAATTCTTTTTTAAAATCACACCTCATTTACTGACTACAAAAATTTGAGACCTTTTGTGAGACATTTTATTCAGAACACCTGTTATTCTCCTTTTATTAAACTTATTTTTCCAACCTCAAATGTGGCAATAAAACTAAGAAATTAACCTTAAGCAAATTCTCATGCTTCAAGGCAATGATTTTTCCATTTACATCAATAGTATTTTCAGTTTCACACTTTTGTACTGTTGCCAGAGCTGTGGGGATGACTTAAAAACACACGAGAACAAAATCAGAATAATAATTTAAAAGAAAGGACGGGAAAAAAATCTAATCGCAATCTCTTCACTAGCAATTTGGGGCTCTTATCTACCCTTTTTTGGTTCCTGTGTTGCACAAAAAACACACATAAAGTACTTTATTACCTGTTTCTAAGAAACAGAGTATCAATTTTGAAAACCCTCTGAAATCACTCTTTTTGGAAAGCAAACTTTCACAATATACTGAAAGAAGTTTACAAACCTCTGAATGTTCATCTCTCTCATCTATAAGTCTTTTTAGATGTAATGCCATATTTTTCAAGAGTGGTTCTACTTCCTCTTGAGACATATCGGTCACTTCCATCCATTGCAGATCAAACACATTTTCCTGATTATGGGTTACCTTTAGCAAAGCAACCAAAATAAACAATTTTTTAGAATAGCTAATACTTAAAAACTGATTTCATTTTAGTACAATATTAGCTCAAATATCATATATCCCTTATCATAAAAATATGAGAAGCAAATATGATGCCTAAAGAACAGCTGAAATTAATGAATGATGAAAAAGCTAAAAATAAGAATTATTTTTACTAAATATTATCTATAAATAAATTTACATTTGTTTTTCTGCCAACTAAAAAGTTAAACATTTAATTCAGGCATTACTAGGGGAAGGTAATATTGATATGTTTGACAACTGTTTTAACAAAATCAGTTGAACTTTTCTTTAGGTAAGACTAAATTTATTGTGCTTGATCCAAAAGCCAAAGTTTTTTAATCCTGTAGGATATATGTTATTGCATTTTTATACTTGAAAAGCTACATCTTTATAGAGCCTGAAGATGACACTGTCACAGAACCTTAGGAGAAAAGGACTACTAAAATAAGGATTTTTTAAAGAATGGAAAAGTTACATAAATGAAATACTTATTTCTTGCTTTCCTTTTCTCACTGTGATTCTGATATTCTGCTTTAACTTTCACAAGAAACCACAAAAATAACACTTTCAAGAATGATGGCAAATTTAGTAACTTGCAATACTTAGCATTTATTCAAAATAAAATACAAACCACAAAACTAGCATAAACAGACAAACGTATGTAAGGGGAAACTACCAAAAACCCTCCCTCTATCTTGTGGAGCTCTAATATGCTTACTGTTGACAACAATATTACAGACAAGAAAGCTGGACTCTATGAATGCTAACGAAGAGGAAAGATGATATATGCAACACAGGTCATTCAAATAGAGAATATTTTAAACACTACCAGTTTTTACTATTTAAAAATTCTCTCCCTTTCCTTAGTTCTCTTTCTAATCAACATGTAGAGTTTAACATGCTCTAGTTCTAAAAAGTCTTGTTAAGTGTATAAGATTAAAAGCTCAAGACTAGATAGATACAGAAATAGCAGCTTTTAAAATCCATCTGTTAACTTAATTACTTATTACTGCACAATATGTCCTAGACTTAGTTTTTATATGGATGTTACAAATCACTAATGCGTTATAATTCAAGTAATATCTTCAATAAAAATTATACTGTGTCCATTCATTCAAACGGAAATCACTGGAATGGCTTAGTACTAAGGTTATCATCTTACCTCTCACTTTAGTTTTGAATTGAATTGAAGAAAGTGGTCCACTTTCTGCTGCTTCCATTTACAATACTGTTCATTCTGTGCTAACAAAGACATACACTTCATTCCTTAAACACTTTCTACCTAACGTCCCTATGGATAAAGGCAACAGTACACTGAAGTTAGCACTGTGCCATGAGGATTCGTTTAAGAAGTTACCTCTAAAGAGAAGACGATAATGTGTCTAACGGCAGGGTTCATCTGTATCTGACCTTGATTTGTTCTTGCTTGCCCTAGGACTTCAAGTATTTGGGGAGATATAAACACACCACAAGCTTCAAAAAAATTAGTATATAAAAACTATGTGTAGGTTATTACCTCTTGAATATGTGCTGCAACTGCTGCCTTTGTATCAAAATCTAAACCTTGAATTCTTTCAATAAATTCTTCTTTTTTCTGACACTAAAAGAAATTAATAAAATGATCACTCACATTTTATGCACTATAGTCATAATATGTTGTAAATAACCAAAAACTCATCAGGCCAAAAAACTTCGTTATGTTTTGAACAGTACAATGAGGGTTTTGTTTGTTTTGCATTTAAATGGTCTAATATACTTACCTAATGAAAAGATAACAATTTAGAAATATTTATTTAAAAAGCACAGCACTGAAAACCCATACTATTTTTATGCTGTAAAGTTCTAAAGTGGGAAACCATTACACAACCCATCTGAGGTCAGTACAATATTATTATGCTAACTTTACAAACAGAAAAGTAAAGAATCAAGAACTTGTTTCAGGGAGGATAAGTTACTTGCCAAAAAACACAGTGAGTCAGTGGCAGAATTCGGAATACTGCCAAAAAGCTCAGTCAGTCTTTGGCTATCATCAAACAAAACAGCCTTTCTTCTTGGGAAAAAAAAATTGTAAGCAATTTTTACTTCAAGCTTACAATCCATTCTCACATCTTCATCCTATCAATCTTAATAAAAGAAACCTACTTTTGAGGCCCAGTTCAACATTTATAAGGTAGTACAATAAATATTTGATTTGTTTCTACCATAACATAAAGTTACCAGGGGCAAAAATTTAAGAGTATATATACAAGTACACATGTACTGAGTGGAATAAAGGCAGTAGTTCTTTATTGTATAACTTTTAAAAATCTTTATATAAATTAAAAATATTATGAAGTAAACCTAATCTTTTTCTTTCTAGTAAGTACTGAATAACAGTTTAACATGCATCTTAATATCTCTGCCTCCCGTCTACATCTCTTAAACTGCAATCCAACTGCTGGTATAACTGTATTCTTGCAGCTACCAAATGAGAAGTGCATACAAAATAGACAGCAGTGCTTTGTCTAGCTTAGTTGCATCTCCTGGGCCAATTACTCAACTACTAGTGAAGAGAATATATCACAAAAAGAAAAACTGGTTCTTTGATCATTAAGAAACTTAGCAAGGTTCTGCTTTGTACTCTACATATTTATTATATCAAATTATAACATTCTACTTCTATTGCCTACAATTTAACTTAACACATTCCCATCGGTACAAACAGTTCTGTCCTGTAAAAACAAAATTATTAGAGTGAAATAATAATACTTAAAATTAAATTACTAACAATGTACAATTTCTAGCTGTGACTAGGAAATCGAGTTTTGGGGGGATGGGATGAAAATTAGTCAATTTAAAAACAAAATTTTTTTTTTAATCTAGTAAATAATATTTGACAGGTCTAGTGAGAACAATTAAGAATGACTTTCTGATAGTACATATGTAGCATAACTAACTTTTTAGGAATGGTATGCCCAATTTTTAAATTTAATGCTTCCAAAGATGTTGCCCAAGTGTGGTTTTCGAGCCAATGAGCACATAAAATAGCAGGGTTGTGATGACTATGACTCATTGGAAGGGTCTCCCAATTCAACTGCCATATATTTGTTTGCCTTCAGTTTAAACTTAACACATAAACTTTCCTTCTAAGCCCTATAGCCACTGTTTCTTCACTTATACTATCTTTAGGAGCTCATCTTTAACATAGACTCAACACAAATCAATGAGAATTCTTCTTTTACTCTTAAAATACTCACAATTTCTATTAAATCTCATCTTTATTCAAACTCTAAAAGTTTTTAAGAATTCCAAATATGCTTTATAAATAGGTTAAGCCTTCTTAAAGAATACAGAATAAAGGTTATAGGATTTTGAGGGACAGAAAAAAGAAAAACTATCAAGATGGAAAAGAGAATGAGAGAAGATAAAACTCTGAAGTTGAATAATCGGACCAAACATTTTATATCAGTGTTGCCCAGTACAGTAATCACTAGCTATAAGTGGCTACTGAATATCAAAATGTAGCTAGTGCAACTAAGAAATTGAAATTTTCATTTTATTAATAATAATTAATAGCAATTAATTTTAATTTAGCCACATGTGGCTCACCCTGGCTACTGTACTGAAGCCCCATTCTAGAGCATAAAGAAGTCTGGTGTTAAAAATAGACATAGAAATAGTTTTACTTCCATCTATGAAGACTCTTGTGAAGACTAAATAATCATCAGCAAATTGGTTTTTTCCACTTAAAATTGAGCTCTCTTTTATCTTTATATAAAGTTCTTAATGTGTTATGGACACTAAAGTTATTTCTAACTATATTATAACAGCTGATACCTAAAGTCAGCAGATTACCATGATATTCCAAGAAAAGTACAGAAAGAAAAGTGTGGAAAAGTTATTTGGGGGGGGGTTTGCTTAGGTGGCTCAAGAGGTTAAGCACCTGACTCTTGATTTCTGCTCCGGTCATGATCTCGGGGTCCTGGGATCGAGCCCTGCACTGGGCTCCTTGCTGAGCATGGAGTCTGCTTAAGATTCCCTCCCCTTCTCCTTTTGCCCTTTCCCCTGCTCTCTCTCTCTCTCTCTCTCAAATAAATTAATTTAAAAAAAAAAAAAAAGAAAAGTTACTTTGGTAGGAAGTTGGGGCCTGGAGGAAGCATTGCATTAACCCTAAAGTTCTACATCTTTCACCAGCTAGTTTAAGCTCTTAATTCCTCAAATTCCTCACGCTTTCACTTGGTACTCTCAGTGCTTTCTCTTATTAAAAAAGACAGGATTATGAGGAAAAACTATACTAAAATAGAGGAAAGAGTACCCAAAACAAAGAAAACAATAAAGTGAGAAACACATTACAGTGTTTTCAATAAGAATAAGAACACCAATAACTGAACAGATCATAGTTCTATCAAAAGTAAAACCAAAATAAGCACATAAAATATAAATAAAAATAAAAAACTAAAATCCCCTCTTTAAAGAATGGCTTTCCCCTTGCCCCCAAAACAGAAAATAATAAATGTTGGCAAGGATATGGAGAAATTGGAACCCTGTGTACTGTTGGAGGGAATGTAAAATGGTACAGACACTATGGAAAACATTATGGCAGGTCCTAAGAAAGTTAAAAAAAGAACTACCATATATGATCCAGCAGTTTCTCTTCTGGATAGACAGCAAGAGAACTGAAAGCAGGGACTCAAACAGCTGTTTGTATACCTATGTTTATAACAGCATTATTCACAATAGGCAAAAAGTGGAAGCAACCCAACTGTCCATCAATAAACAAAATGTAGTATATACATACTATGACTATTATTTAGTCTTAAAAGTTAGGACACTGACACGTGCTAAAACCCAGATGAACTTTAAAGACATTATGCTAAGTGAAATAAGTCAGTTATAAAAGGACAAATACTGTATGATTCCACTAATGTCCTACAGTAGTAAAATTCATAGGGACAGAAAGTAGAGAATGGTGGTTGCCAGGGGCTGGGAGTAAAAGAGATACAGGGAGTTATTGTTTAACAGATATAAAGTCTCAGCTTTGGAAGATGAGGAAAGTTCTGAGATGGGTAGTGGTGATGATTGCACAACAATGAGAATGTATTTAATGCTGATGAACTCTACACTTAAATTTAGTAAAATGGTGAATTTTATATTATTATAAATTTTTCCTGACTAAAAAAATAAAAAACAGTATCAGCAAAAAATTCCCTCTTTATATTAAGCTACATTTGCTATTTTCATGTATTCTCAGACAAAAAAAAAAGCCAAGCTATGTATTGTTTTATTTCCTCAAAATGTAATGGGATAATTAATGTTCTAAAATGCTAATTTTTAGGATGCTTTATAGATAACTGGTAGGAAAACAACAGGCTGTAGCCCTCAAGCTGTCCAAGTTCAAAAATAGTTTCTGAATCAAATACTAGTGTTAGAATTGCTTGTGAGGGCACACATAAAGGTCAAAATTTTAATTCCAACCACACTTGACACTCAGTTACTTTCAACACTATGCAACCTTGGGAAAGTCCAAAATAAATAATATTTTTGGATACTGAGTAGTCAGTATTAATATAAAACTAAGTTCTGCTGAATTTTACATGGTCTTTGAAGAAAAATATTTGTAAACAACATACACTGCAAACATTTTTCCTTCTGTGTAGGATGATTTCGCATGGTAATCTCTCAACTATTTCATGGATGGGATGCAGAGCGATGTGTCCATAAAAATTTTAGCTGGTGCTCTGACAGCTTCAGAAGATGTGTTATCCACTAAAAAAAGATTCTGGTGGAACTGGACTGGTTTAATTAGTCAATAATGGAAATAGCTAAGCCCTGGCCTTGAAGAGTCTTCTTTGTATTCAAAGTTATTCCTGTGGTTTTATGTATAATTGAGGATAAAAAGTCTTAATTATAAATTTATTCTTAATTATAAATTTATAAATTTGAACAGTGACTGATTTACTGTTTTTTTTTTTTTTTTAAAGATTTTATTTATTTATGTGACAGAGAGACAGCCAGCGAGAGAGGGAACATAGCAGGGGGAGTGGGAGAGGAAGAAGCAGGCTCACAGCGGAGGAACCCGATGTGGGACTCGATCCCGGCATGCCGGGATCACGCCCCGAGCCGAAGGCAGACGCTTTAACGACTGCGCTACCCAGGTGTCCCTGATTTACTGTTTTTGAATGCTGCTTCCCCTTAAGAATTTCATACTTTCTTCGTCAAAAGAAACAAATTTTTTCCAATTTCCTTATGCTTCCTTCCATTTCTATTTCTTTTCATGAATATAGTATCTCTTAAAACTTCCTGCCCTTTGATGGACTTTAGTATCATATCAGCAAACTTTAACTTACTATTTCTACCTATGAATCACAAGTATAACAGATAAAACTAATCCTGATGTGGAAAAACATATTTCTGCCACTTACATATTATGTTAAACATTAGACTTTTAATCTGTTGAATTACACAATGACAGATTTTCTGTAACAGAGATTACATTCTAGAAAGTGTTCAAAGAATACTTGTTAGCTGATTGATTTTGTCAATAGTCTCTTGTCCTGAAGTACATTTTAGCTCTTCCGTATCAACAAAGATTTCTAATTGTTCTTATAGACAGTTAAAGACTGACAGGAGATTCTGACTGTTACACATCTGACGTCATTAGCCAATGTTACACACTGATGTCAGTGGTTCCCAAATACCGACAGGATGAAATCTAAATTCTATCTTAAATATAGCATATTACTGTTATAGAAAATAGGGTAGGGGCTAGCAGCTTAGATTTTATAAGCTTTTATTGTTCCTTTTACAGATGGTAATAATGATGGTTTCTTTAATATTTTAGGCTTTCCCTAAACTGTTCATAGAAAGTCCTTAGTTCCACTCCATTCCCACTGTCAACTTTAGTGACCAGAAATAACAACCAAATAGTAACCAGAAGTTACAACCAAAATTTATGCTGTCACTATGTTACTTAAATTTACATAACATCCATCAATAGAGGGTATTTTTAAAAGCAAATACCATATTGAAGGCTGTAAATAATTAAGGGCTGTGTTTCTAATTTAGGATCTGATGACCAAATTGGAACAGCAATGACCACAAACACTATATTTACTGAATAATCAATTATGAAGTAAACACCTGTATATTACAGACCACGGAACTTTAATAACATGCATTGTGTAAGTATATAGCTCCCAAGCAGTTAGCTCCAAAAGCCACATTCTCTTGGAATTCTAATTTCTGGCATATGTATGTAAAAAATTACTTGTGATCACAGTATTTATTTGTTTACAAATAAATTCATTCCACAAATAATTGAGATAGTTTAACACTGTAATCGCTTATCCAAAAAATGGCCAATTAAAGGAAAAATCAACATAGCGAAATAGGTTTTGAAGTCAGACCAGAGTTTAAACTTAACCCTTTGGCCTGCTGGCAATATGAATCTAGAGCAACCGCCTTGGTTTGTCAGACACAGCCCCAGCTTACAGATGCAGTTCCATTCTAACTGTTAGCAGTACCCTTTCCGACTCTCACAAGTGTCTTAATTGGGTAACTTAAATATCATCCTATCTAAACACCAATCTCCTTATATGAAAAAAGATATAAGAAAACCTATATAAGAATCATACCTGACACAAAGTAGGCATTCAATAAATCATAGCTGCTATTATTATAATCACTCATCAAAAGGGTAATATAATAATAATCCAGACTCCTAAATAACATTTTTCATAATTTCTACCTCTCTCTGTTGTTAATCCTCCCTTCTGTAACATACAAACACGCACACATAAATCATAAGGATATTCTGGGAGAAGTTCTTAAGAATACCTCTAAGGAAATTTGAAAAACTTGGGGCCAGTAAAAGCCTCAAAATAAAAAATAATACAGTAACATTTTTTAAAATACAACTATCTGATAATATACAACTATCTGATAATGTA